>NW_017804971.1:355346-370749 GCF_001891065.2 Hippocampus comes
GACCACAAAACACACACACACACACACACACACACACACACACACACACACACACACACACACACACACACACACTCCCTCTCCAATCTGACATGGCCATAACTCACCTCATGCTAGTGGTTGCTGTGAAATATGACAACCCCCAGTATGTGTGTTTGTGTGTGTGTGTGTGTGTGTGTGTGTGTGTGTGTGTGTGTGTGTGTGTGTGTTTATTTGTGTGGCTGTGTGAGTGGGTTTGTGTGTCTCTTTGATGACAAGGGTCCACTCCAATGTCCTTGTCCGTCTCTCAGTAAACTTTTCATTGGGTCAGACATTAGCATAGGCGGCTAACTATAACCCAGATGATGGATGGAGCCACAACTCTCTCTGTGATGTGACCCATGCACGCAGCCTCAATAGATAGAAAGGGCACTTCCTGGTGCATCATGTTAATGCCTCTGGTGTGGCCGGGATGGCAACTGTAGAATTTCAATAATGTTTGCACTGGATCTGTGGCATGAGGATGCACAAGGTTTTTGTTTTCTCAAAAAACAATCAACACCATCCAGTCAGACCCGTCCCCAGACCTCAGTCTCAAGAGGAGCAAATGAAATGCCTGCCGGGAAGCCCAATTATTGTTGAAAATCCTACAGAGAGTGTTTGCTTTGTTACGTGAATCTGATGCTAACGTTATCTATTCGCGCATCACCCTGCTCCCAGTCAATAGTTTTAGAACAATAGTGATTTAAACGTAGCCTGTTTCGGCACTATAAGGAATATTTGCTTTTGGGAAAGCCCACCAAGCATCATCACAAAACACGAATTCAAACTCAGCAAAAACAAAATGCCCTTATTAATATCTGTGATATTGTCGTCTAATGTTTCACCAGTATTCTTCACCTGTGTGTGGCCGCATCTCTGCAACCATTCAATCATCTGTCCTAACCACCTGCTGATGGCCTCCCACTTTGGTATGGTCGTACCCACTCTTGGTCCCCCGTGTTGTTAAGGGATTAGTGACAGTCCAATCAAATGGCCTCCTTCAGCTTTCATCCCCTCAACGTAACAGGGAACAATTGCGACACACAAACAAATCATCCTCGGAAAACACAGAACAGCAGAAGCCCAAATCAGTCTCAATGGGAGTGAGGGACATGCTGGGAGTGCCAGAAACCTGATGTGGATGTGGATGCGTTTGCTCATGCATCTTGCAATACAAACAATATGACAAAGCGACGGAAAATAATCAATTCATTACTGCCTTTAGTGCACTCGTTTGCACTTTCATTGTGTTTGTTAGCTGACATAATGTGCCGTACCACCACCAGATTCCAAACAATCACACAAAATGCCATTGTTTCTTTCTATTTTTAATGTCTGAGGGATAAACAACACTTGTGGCTACTTGAATCTTCTTTATGTATAGTGTCTGTGTATTTGATTGTAGGATAGCGTTCATTTATTTTTACACTTGCGCTTAAGAGTGTGGCACTGACTGGCACAAAGAATATCTCTGTTGCACTCCATGTATTGCCAGTGTAACAGTGCACCACTCTTGTGGTTGAATCCTATCGGTCGAGTCTGTTCCCTGCAAGGTTTTCCATTCTATGAGAGCCTCCTTCTCGCACTCTTTCCCCTTCCTCTCTGTCCTGATGTTTCCCTTCTGAGTCTCTTGACCTCCCATTGCCTGTCCTCTGTCTGCTATTCTGCCACTATCTCCCTCTTTCTAAAAGTAAGGCGGGTATCTGTTGTCATCTACTTTGTGTTTGGTCTCTCTTCCATCCGGTAGCTGGTAGGGCTGAGGTGGGCTGGATTTCTCTTGATGGACACAGTGTCAAGAGCCATGTTTGAAAAAGTAGACGCACGCACGCACCCAACCCACCCACACACACACACACACACACACACACACACACACACACACACACACAGTTTAGAATGAGATTAAAAAATAATGTAACTCAACTTTCAATAGAGCGATTGCATTATCACCATCCGGGATTAAATATTGACAGTTTAACCTCAAAATTCAGCAGCGAGAATTTTTTAAATCAGTGGCTCTTAATGGTCCCCCGTTATTTTTAAAATAATGTGTGATGTCCTTTTATGGGGTTTGCAACATATTTCGGGTTGAAAATGAGCAAGATGCCTGTTTTGCAGGCTTTTTTTGTTGGTCACAAATAACTTGGATATATTGACCGGTCCGTTCTCTCATTATGATTCAAAAATATTGAATTTGTAAATAATCTGTATTTAGATTGGGTTTCTGTTCTCCTTAATCTCATCTGGGAAAACAACTTTCCTCTGATCGCTTGGTTGCCAATGTGTGGCATCGTGTCGCTTTATTGTGTTGGCGTCATTGAAACGTAGCCGCTCGTCGGTAGACGAATCCCCGACGACAGAGCACCCTGAGATGGCCTGGAGGAAATTTCAGGGTGCAGTCTGGACAGGGGTGTCGTTCTGGGGAGAAAAATGTCTTTCTGGGGCCGCCGAGCATGTCGGGGGTACCCTGCGAAGAAACAAATGATAGCACAATCATATAGGGGGGGAAAACAAACAAGACTGCATGGATGCCATTATTTGATGTGACACTAGCCTTAAAGACCTCACAACCTGTCGGCCGTGGACTCAGAAATTCATAGATGCTGCCCAGAGAGTCAGGCCACCCAGAGGCCTCAACCCATGATAAGGCCCTCCCTGGGTTGACTTGCTCCCTGTCGTGGCCCGAAGACCTTCCAGCCCTTACCTCTCTCTGCCACATTAGGGCTTTGAGGCTCTCGCTCTCATATACACACACAAGCACGCACACATGCTAGCCTTCCGGTGACCTGGTAGTGGAATCAAAAGGGGAGAAGAGAATCTGTCCTGAACTGACCTCTAATTAACACTCTTGGCAAAGTAGCCGCTACAAACACATATAGAGCTGCGCACGCACAATTACACTCACAAACACACACACCGGAGGCTGAAAATGTGCAAATAAATTGGCTGTTAAAAAAAGAAAAAAAAAAGAATGTAGTGCACATGCTTTTTCCTAGTAAAACATAAGTACACAATTTGCAGGGTGCACATTTCCTGTTAATATTGTAGTCTGTATTATGTCATTCATTTTGAATTACAAGTAGTCATTTTTTATTTTTTTAATTTATGCATTGGCATCTTTGTGGCATTTTTTTTTTTTATATCATGAATAAGAGGTTTGAAGAGAAACGTCAGTTCCCTCCAACTCACAATGCATACCGTTTCATTTCGCTGATGATTAGTTACGGTACTTCTCTTGTATTTCAATTGGATGGGAGAATCCCTTGCTGAATGTTCTGAAGTCTATTTCATTGCCTGTATTGTAATTGTGCGGAAGAGTGCATGAACTCCATTTTGCCTCAGACGCTTCGTACAGTTAATCAGCAGCCAATTGCACAGAATCATCAGAATTCTTCATGATCAATTGATCAATTATTTCACCTAGGACACGCGATTATGTTCGATCTTGTCTCAAAGTGGTACATATAAAATAGTACAGTATTTGCTTATGTACCTGACAGGTTGAAAGAAGCTAGGCTCCCATTGATGAAAGTTACTTTACATTCCTGTTAATTGACAAGCTGAAGCATCAAATATACCGACACAGTGCCCCGTCCATCCTATCAGACACAGATAGAGTGATAGATTGTCTTAATTTGACTACCAGACATGACAGGGAGCTTTTGAAAGTGTATAAGTCATCACTCGACCAACACAAAACCACTTTCTCCCCCACTATGTAATCACTACCGGGGACAGGGCCTGTCGTCACCATTGAGGTGCATCCATGTTATGTATTCATTGGAGAATAAAAAAAATACCACAGCTTAAAGTAAGAAGCAGTGTTAAGGGCAAAAACTTCAGATTGTTTATTGATTTTTATTTGTGTTGTTGAATAAGTCTGTCTGAGCATCATGTCCCAGTGGGAGCTTGGCTTGGGGCGTTGCATTAGGCACACTTGCGCCGAGACGGATCTACAGGAACATGTGAGTGGACAGCTGCATGTACTTACTGTAAGGAGCCGCACCTCTGCCTTGGAGAGGCGTCTTAAATAAACCAGTCACCTTGACATTTGGGATTTGTGTCAGCGATGCAGAATTGAAATTTCCTCCTTTTTGCATTCAGGCTACAAAGTCGCAAAATGATGTTAAAAGTGAAAAGGTTAGACAGCATTCTTATGGAGGCCTTGTGACACTCGGCGTAAACAGAATGGACTTGCCGTGTTTTCACACAGTATAAAGGTAAGCGGCAGTCGACTTTTAACCATCCTGTTGTGTTTAAAAAAAAATCACGATTACGTTTTACTTAAATATAACAACTGCAGAATGTGCCACGATCTGAAAAAATATTGAAACAATCTGTCAGTAAGGGAACAAGAGCAATAATATTGACTTATGAGCAGTCCCATGTACTAGTTTTTCAAGTGTGTGTGTTTTTTTTTAGGGGGGGGGTGCTTTTTTAGATTTTCGGATGAGCTTCAGATATGCTGCTGTTTGATTGATCAAATGAAAAGAGGAAAAACTGACTAATTGAGGAACTGTAATGCCTGCGCAAGTGGGCAAGACGTTCCACATTAGCCGATACACTTTGAACCGTTTCGTGAATGAAACAAAGACTCAAGCCCGCACATAAAACATGAGAACTCTTGTAAGAGCTGCTATCGCCCACAACTCACGCAACCAGACTCCAGCCCCTTTTAGCATGATTCCATGTACCACTAAAATGAGTTAGAAGCTTGCTCACACAATAATAATATAGTTAAAATAACCAGATACAACGATAAGCACCAAATAGAAGGAAATAATAGAATGTAAGCATTTGGATTTCCCTGCAGTCATTCATCTGGACCTCATAGCGGACAGAGCGCGTTGGCCGGCTAATGATGGCGACAGATGCTTAATGCCTTCTTCACAATACTGACGCCATAAAACACAAGGCAAACAGGCGTCACCCAAAAGGCCTGTCTGTCGAGCCATCAGCGTAACTACGCTGGCAAGCGCCGGGCGGGAGACATCGCGACTGGATGTGTGCGAGAGTGAGCGAGTCAGGGGAGGGGGGAGCACGAGCAGGATGGATGGACAAAGATTAATTGACACTCAGCGAATGAGAAAGAGGGAACGAAAGCATCACTATGTGAGGCATACAGAGAAAGCGCTGACAGATGACTGAGCAGCCTTTTAGGTAAATGGCGGGCAGTATTGTATTGTCTGTCTGTCACCCTGATTAAAGGCACCGGCGAGCGGCTGACACACAAACACGGGGTGCTGCCCGTGTTGTTTTGAAAGACACATCCAGTGTTTTACAGCTAGTTAGGGGTCGTAAATGCTTCCTGTCTGACTGTCTACACCGTACTTGAGCCTTAAAGTTGGTTTTCCCGCACACTCACTTGTCTTGCTAAGTATTTTTAATAGTTGTGTGCAAACATGCCCGTCTTTAACTCATTCACTCCCAAAGACGTTTTTAAACGTCTTTTCAGACTTGGTCCAGAATTGGCTGAATGAGATTTAAATGAAGCAAATGCTTTAAAATTTTGCGGATAGAAAATGCAAAGTGTGCAAATGCAAAATTCACACACACAGTGCCTTGAAAAAGTATTCATACCTCTTGAAGCTTTCATTGCACGTTGCCAGTCTTACAACCACAAGCTTACATGTTTTTGGACATTTTATGTGAACAACCAACGCAAAATAATTGTGAAGTGGAATTGGAAAAGAAATATTGCAAAGTTTCAAAAGCCAAAAAAAAAAAATGTGTGGGCTGCATTTGTATTCTCCGGTGGCCTGAACAGGCTGCAACAAATGCAAAAACGACAGCACAACAAAATGACAAGCCGCAACACGACGACATGAACCAATAATATATACTAAGTAACCTACAACGGTATAATTTATCCGGGTAATCCTATTACCAACGGATCAAGTGAGTGACGCTTGAAATGGCATACATTTCAACCAACGAAATTGGAAAAAGTAAAGCTATCGTTTAAATGAAACTGTCATCATTGAAAGTGACATTCCGATCAACATTTTGTCTTTCTTCGGTGGAGGCTGAAACAGTGGACGGTTGCTTAATCAGTATTTATTTATTCTCACGTTTCTTAATTTTTGTCTACGTATGTTGCTTGAAGAGCGATATGGTTTAGAGGCCGGGAGTCGTGTCTGTACTTACAATTAATAGGAAAAAAATTGGTAATGGAGGGGGTGTACATAGAGTATATGATTACCCGCTGGGGCAACAGTTCGGACTTTATGCGTCCATGTGCCACATCCACAACATAAAAGGTGTCTGTAAGCACTGTGCAGCATGTGCACTGTATGTGGCTGACGTGTGCGTTTGTATGCATGTCATATTTGTGTCGCCTTCTCTGCGAATGTGCCTGTGTGCGAGTGCCATACACATACATCTGTTACCGTGTAACAGTAATTTGCGCTCGCAGCTTGGCGCCCTCGTAATTATTCAGATGTTGCCTTTTTGCTCCGACATTAAACACGTTCGTCTGGCGGACATGAAACAGCCGCACCTACGATAAGGCTTCAAACGCCGCCCGCTGTCCAAAGAGAAGCAAGAAAAGGTGAAGAGATGCATGCCGTGATTGTTTTCCTACAGAGGTTTTGCTGTCACATTGCCATTGATTAATTTTTGCGATGAAGCTTTAGGAATGAAGGCCATTTGATGTTGTGCTGTATTTTGTTTTTGACATTTAATTTGAATCTGATTATCCATATCAGGAGACAAAATTAATTTAAAAGCCAGGGTTAGTCACAAAAAGCAACAATTGTGTGCATTGTGTGGAACTGATCTGCGTGATAAGGTGAGGAGTACACTACTTTGCGGCCACCGGTCATTATTCATCCACGTAGACGGTTTGTTAGTTATGCGCGTCAATGATGTCACGTCATCTTTCGTAGATGTCTCCGTGAAATGAGAAAATCGAGGAATTTAACAGGTCATTTGTACCTTCTGTATTCTCATGGCAGAGGATTTCATTGTTCTGCCTGTGACCTGTAAATCGCTGGCATTGATGGAGGAACACAAATACAACATTTGTGGTATATCAAAAACATTTTTGACCGATCAAGTGAATTTGGATAATTTCCCGTGGCACAACTGATGATGTCTCTTGGCACAGCGGAGAGGAATCACTGGTCTGAATGCTGATGTCCGACTACATGAGTGTCACCTGGTTTTGAGCCAACATATGTTTCACAGACAAACCGAGTGTCTCGTAGCTGATTTTGAGTTGTCGTGAAGCGTTGCAGCCCGTGTGACATCCTCAATGATTGGTTGTTCAGGGAAATATTGGAAAGTATACGTAGCATTTGAACTCATGGTACGTTTGCTAATTGCAAAGCTAGTATCCGATTAGCAAATATGGTGTGAACAACTTCGTAACCTCAAGTTTTTTGGGGAGAATATACAATCCAAACCACCCTCTACCCTGCATCCAGAAAAGGGTCCATACTCTCTTTTTCTTTCTTTTTTTCTTTTTTTGCCTTTTTTAATCGTATAAATAACAGACATAACGCTAACGTCGACTAGACTTTGACAGTTGCTCCCGGATGGATCTGCGCCGACGGGCTGAATCTTGACGGAAGCAACGACTCACCCGGTCCAAGACACCGAACGATACTTATCTGGTAGTCTGAGTGCGCGACCGTCATGAACGACCAAAAAGTTGTGTAGTTTGGCAAGGCCATAACAGTGACATAAACTACAGCCGACAGTACATCCATGCAGTTCGTGTATCTGTACTATGCCACTTTACCTCCGGGCAGCGTTATTTTGCACGAATTTGAGCCGTTCATTTTATTCAGCTCACCGTTACAAAGGTGGAGCAATTTTGACCCCGCCCCACCTCCCAAAAAAAGCTCTTAATGATGTATTCATATTCATGTTTACGTGCATATTATGTTTAAGTGCCACTGTGTACAGTATGCGTCCGCAGTGTATAGCACATATTTATGCCTTCCTCATGTTCTCCTTCATAAGCCTTCTTAGCGGATGAGTTGTACACACTGATCATCCATCCTCATGCAATTTCCCACCTTCTGTTACAACCGAGCACTTGGCAACACAAAGGTTAATTTATGGCTTCCTCCCCCATGACTCTTGGACTCAAGTCATTGGATGACGTTCAAGGATCATTTGCATCGATCACGTTTGATATAAAGAGTGTGTCGCATGGAAAGCGTGGCAGACTTTTTTATTTATTTATTTATTTTTTATCGTCTCTGAAGAAGTCCAGATTTGGCCTGCGTTAACAACACAGGCCTGTCATTTTTAAGCAGTCTTTCAGCTTTTACCTTCCTAATGTCAGTTTAAATAAAATAGACATAGACAGATATTTCCATCTTGTGATCTGAATAAAACAAGAGACCGTGTTAAAATAATCTCTGTGGAACCAAAACAAAGTTGGAAATATTAATAAAAAAAAAAAAAATAAAAAAAAAAGAAAACGTTTGGTCTCTGATGTGTTGGCTTTCCCTAAGTGGGCAAAAAATGGGATGGGAAATTTAACTCAACATGCTCACAATTTCTCTCTGCCTGGGATTGCGTTCATTGGTTCTCATTTTTCTTCTTGTTATCGACACAGAAACAAGTCAGTTTGCCTGCCCATCCATATTCATATTTTCCTTCTGCATCAATATTAAAACATCCAGCGAGAAAATGAAGGCGGTAAAGAATGTACGCTATTGTGTGCGATGTTGAATTCATGTCGGTTTCAAAGCCCCAGCGTCTCTATTCCTGTGGTGCGCTGGCACCAGCATGCTAATCAGCCCCTCACCGTCGCCTGTTCTGGCTAATTGTCGACAAATTATCTGAACTTCGCAATAATGTATGCGTGGCCCTTCACTGGCACATCCAGCCCAGTCAAACGCTTCTGTTTCAACAAGCGGCTCGATTGCGCCATTTAAATATAGTCGGCCATTGTTATGCACACTTGATTCTCGCTCTCATGTTCCCTTCCTCTCATTCTGGCCTCGTCGCAGTCGCTGTTTTTCGTTGGTTGACGCACGTTCCCACTCGAGGCTTTGTTGTGTTCTCCCGCTGTTCGTCTCATCACGTCTCATAGTAGGCCCGGTTGTAAGTAAAGGCTAATATTATTATAAATTCCAGACCGACATTTAAATTAGAAGTGGCTTAATTAGACCTCAATTGTCTTTGGTGATTGAAGTCGACTTAAGTCCTCTGGGAACCCGCAGAAGAAAGACGGCCTGTTGGGAAATATACGCACTCACTTAAAATTAAAACTGGAATGGAATTTCTCATGGAATTTCAGTAAAGTTAATGAAACAAAACAAAGCACACATCGTTTAAAAATATTCATACAGCATATACATACCGCCTGCTTTTTACTTTTTTAACCCTCTACAAGGTGCTCATTGAAATACATGGAACTAAATATGAACCGAAGTAATTTGTTATAAATGACTTATAACCCTACTTTTCAAAATGACAACTTTTTAAACAACATACAGTCAATAAAATTCTAAATAAACAATGATACACATTTTTGGTAAGAAATCAATACATTATTATTTGTGCGTTCATTATTCATTACATGACCTTACTCGCACCTTTAACTTCATAAACTCGAAGTGTCCAAAAATAAATGTTCATTTGTACGTCCAATTCATGGCCTTATCAATTCAAATCAGTACACAATTCAGTAAAAAGTGTGTCACATTTTCTTGATGCACTGTGTGTCTTGACTTGACTTGCTGGTCTTCCTGAATGAAATTTGTTTGCATTTTGCCGCAAAGCTTGAACAATTCCACCCACAGTCTTATACCATTTACATATGGATTTTGTGTTTTCTCCCATTCACTTCGAAACGTTTCCTTTCATGCACTTCTGAGCCTGTAATCAATCAATCGCACTGGAGAGGTGATGCATCATATCACACTTTAAGTTTGAATGCAAAGCGGAGGGCCTTTTCCAAAGTGTGCTTTAACTTTTTCTCACATGACTACGACATTCACAAATATCAAGAAATCGCCATATTCCATGATTTCTAGACAGCCACCCTTTGATAATGAATCATGACTCTTTGGTAGGTCAGCGTCATTCACAACTTATGCACGGTGGCTATGTTAGAAGTCTGGATGGGTTCAAGTCCAGCCACTTAAAAAACGGATTTACATATCGGAAAATCGGGGCCTTGTTCTTTTTTTTTTTTTTTTTAATTAATCATGTTACAAAGTTAAACGGGCAGCGCGGTGTATAAGTGGTTAATACATGCGACTCACAGTTCTGAAGTTGTTGTTGTTTTTTTTTTTGTTTTTTTTAACCTTAAGGATAAGCAGTACCAAAAATGGACAGATGGATGGATAAAGTAAGATATGTGAGGTATGGAAATCACCTTTTCATTATGTCGTCATCATTACTCAGTGACGATAAATGCTTGAGTATGCATGTTCAAAATGTCACTTTAAATTGACCTGCACAGAGGAAAAGATCTTATGATGACCCAGGAACACATGCATCAACTATACATACAGCCCACCGTATGTAATACAAAAAATGGCGACATTTTGTTGAGTTCATCCCGTGTCTCTGATTGAACGGCATTGAGTGTTTACACTTCATATCTACCAGGCGACATTAGCGAGATGTCCAATTTGGGCATGCGAGCGTTTGACTGACTGCGAGGGTTATTTGCACACTGTTGTACTTCCTGTCAGACACTGAGGAGGAGGTGAGAGCGTTTCAGTGTGCTGACAGCTGTCAGCTGATAACCCAAGCAATGCCGAAAATAACCCAAACAAAACGCCCTTGACCCCGAACAAGCAGCTTTGATGTTAATACCTCGTTGTTATACTGTAGGTTAGAGGTTGGTTAAAATACATTTTCCTTGAGTTGCTACTAACGAACTTCATTTCTAAAGACAACTCCTTGCCTCCCAAAAAGTGTTTAATTATTGCTTAAATAGCTTTGCGGAGTTTTGATGGGAGCTTGTGCCTCCCTAGCACAATACTTGTCACTTGTTATCAACAGATTCATAACAGAATGAAGGTAGCTAATAAACATGCCGTGATGGATGCAACAAATCAGCGCTCGCCTCAGATTTATGCCCTTAATAACTCCATTTGGCAGAACGCTGACACCTGCTCGGCCAGACAAAATGGAACTAAATATTTCATTCGGTGTCAGTGAAAGAAGACCCCTTTCTCTTCTCCCGCGTCTTCTTTTTTTTCCTTTCTTACGGTACTCTTAACAGCCCTCTTTAAGACTCTTTAAGACTTCAAGCACCCGCACTCACTGTGCCCTCTTGGAGTGAGAATCATCTTGCGGATCTCTTTTTAGGTATTCCTTTATGGGCCATGACATGAGCTATGAATGAGAACCAACCAGGATGACCTGAGAACATCAATCACGGAGCAACATATGGTAATGGAAGGTTATCAATTCCACCAGAGTCTGTGATTAAGGAGGACGGACGGGAAGAACCATCTGAGTGAAAGGAAAGACAAGCTTTGGCATAAAAGAAAGAAAATGGAAAGAGTTAGAGGGATAGGATAGAGCTGTGGTTCTGAAATTTGAAATATAAAAAAAAAAGAAAATCTCCATGCACCGCCATCATCATCCTCAGCCATGAAAAGAACCAATTCTCGAAATCAACGAATCTGTTGATGTGTATACTATTGTAACCTTGACTTTGTATTTTTTTTTTAATTTGCTATATTGCATTTCTTCAAATCGTGGCTTTGAAACTATTGGGTTATCCATTTGACATGAGCCGTGCGCCTTTCTCCAAATAGAGAACTCCTCGGGTGGTTGAACCGTAATGCCCTCACGTGGAACCCGTTTACTGCTGTTAACCAAAACAGCAACTACTAAGTCACCTCAAAAGTATTTGAAATTTATTTTAATGAATTTATCATGTCAAGATTGATTACAAATTTTTTTCATAGCACCAACTGTAATTTTACATGTAAATGGTCCCATCCGATAAATGCCTTTGACCTAATAGATGCCCGGTCCTCGCTGCATTTGACTAATAGACACCTTTGACGAGTAAATGAGGAAACATGTTATGTTGACATTTCTTACAGCATAGTAAATCCTGACCTGAAAACATTTTCGAAAATAGTCAATCTCAATTTACGTGAATTGTTTGCTTCATGATTCCTGACGTGAAAAGATCTCATATCAAATACTGAGGTCATGTTTGCAATCCGATCTGGAACGTTAATTAACAAACCTTGCCCTGAAAGGCTCAGAGGTAAACCAGGTTTGCTGCGATGCGAATACGTCACCAAAATGTTTCTGTTAGAGCATGAAAGCGATCTAAGCATCAATTTGCGAGACACGAGGGTGACTTGACTTTACATCCCATCTCGTGGGGCCGGGGAGCTTCCAGCCTGTCTCTTTCGCAGCGTTTTGCTGGAGATTTATAGATGATCCACCCTGATCTCATTACCATGCGGCTGAATTATCTCATCGCTCGCATTAATCCGCTGATTACATTTGATTTAATTTTCATAATAATTAACGTGAACCATCACTAAAATGAAAAGCATTGGGGATGTGCGCGAGCGGGTGTGCACATGTGCGTGAGCCATGGCTGCAATGGGATGGGGGGGCGGGGGGGGGGGCTGCCGCCACTCATAGCGTGACAGAATAGGATGATGTTGTGCCAAAGCGGCCACCGACCGTGTCCGTATGCGTTGAGGAATTCACAAGAAGTGTTTAGATTGATGGGGCAAAATAGAATGAGAGAAAGGAAGGCAAGAGTCGGCAAAAGAAAAGATTCAAATTAGCATGTCGCAAACATTTCTCATGAAAGCAAAATCCGAGGTTTCCGAAGCGGTCTGTCAATGGCCTGCAACCTCGGGTTCTTCCAGAACACTCGTCATCCTTCCAAGTCCCAGGCTTGACCTGGAGACAAAAGAGACGGTGTGTGTGTGAGAGCTGCATTAGGTGGCAGCAAAGATACAGTACTCTGCTGGCACAAGCCTGTACAGTGCGCTGCCTCCATGCGTACTCTGTATCAATGTAAACACACAAGACACACCATGAGGTACACTTGCACAATCATACTCGTGTTCACAGTTGAACGGCATTGTCGGCGAGGTATTCAGGTAACAATATATATATAGTTTTTAAATGATTATTGTGGTTCTAGTTTGCACTGCATCCTAATAGCTGGGGGATTGATATCTGGAGCCCTTGTGATGGCGATGCTCTGAAATTCTGTGCTTTGTTTTAAATGTGAAATAGTGATTCTTGTTTTGACATGATGATTCCTTCCCTGAATGTATTTCACAGGAAGAAATTACAGCCACATAAGTGGAGTACTTTAGCCTGCCCAAAGCAGGTTTCCAACAAAAATTCTAAACCATAAAATGTTTTATTGTGTAAAATTCCTATTGGAATTAGCGGTATCCTTTATTGACATGTTATTTGATGTTTTTTGGGGGAGGATGTCTTTTTGTAATATCGTATTTGACATAGTATTGTTCCAGTCCGAACCAAAAAGTAAAAGAGCAAAGACTTCCTGTAGCAACACCTATTTAAGAATAGTAGAAGAAAAGTAAGAAATTTCATTGGAGTGACAAGAAAAGTCTAATTTATTACATTTACCGAGGGGGGCGGGGCAAAAGGGCATTTTAAAAACAATACGAAATTAACATTTTTAATTTAAAATATGAACCGACCTAAACTCCACATTTTGTAATTTACATTCTGTCCCTTGGTTTATATTTAAAAATTATATTTGCATATTGAAAACATATTTAATAACCTATCAAACTGAAATAAAATGAAGGGAACTGAAAAATATTTTGAAGATTGATCACAAATTCATCCCAGTCCAAATATTGAAATTGCTCCTCTTTCCAAAAATGGTATGAACAACATTCCTAGTTCTCTGTCACATTTAGAAAGACCAAGATGACACACCGACAGTGTTTTTTTTTTTTTATCATTGTTCGAAATAGTTTTTTTTTTAAATAATCTCCTCTCCGCAAGAAACTTTTTTCTAATGCAAAGAAAAAAGATTTTTTTAGTTCTTGCCCTAAAACTTGACAATCTCAGTTGTTTGGTGCAAATCTCTACACAGTCCTGAGCGCAACCAGGATGTCATCGCCCACGCACGAGAGTGCGTGCAATGAGCTAATCGAATCAAACACGCGGTGCAGTTTTGCATGTTAATGCTCGCCGTGGGTGTCGATAGTGTTTAAAGATGTCAGGAGGTGGATAGCGAGATGGATGGCCCTCTGCCTGCCTTTCACGTCCCACCTCGAGGAAGTTAAACAGTTTCTGCCCTAAATAGAAAAACTTCAATATCTATTTAGACAGTGGGAGGGGGTGGAGCGAATGACAGGGGGGAGGTGGGGTGTAATGGGCGAATGGACTGCGGGAGGGAGGGGAAAGGCTTGAAATTAGGCTGTAAGTCCCTGACCTCAAGTGCGCATTGTGACACATTGACGCTGTTGTCGTTTTGTTAATCAATGGAAGTGCTATGCAGGCTATACGTTTAATGGCGTGAGATTGGCAAACCTGGAGCAAAATTAAGGCAAGATTTACATCAATTTGCAGCCTCAATGACTCGCGCACTGCTGAGGTAAACATGACTTTGAATTACACACCTCTGTCACATCAAAACCTTGTAACGTTCAAGGTAGAAGTACTTTATTAATTGATTAAAGAATATATGAAGCCTGTATTGAATTTAAAATCAAATATACACTGGCTCCTTCCACACAATTGGCACTTTTTACTGTAAAAGGTGTTTATTTACAAGCGATAATAGGTCTCAAAGTGAATGAGTGTGTGTGGGTGTGTTTTATTTTTTCTGCTAACCGGCCCATGCTCCATTTTCATTAATCGTGTTTTGGGCTTAAATTAAATGTGACATCCTTTTCGAATAAATAATGGAGACGTCTCCTGGCACAACACACAAACAGAGAGATGCTTTAGGATGTTTTACTGAATAAATGAAGCACTACTTCGATTAGTCTTAAGTCAAATTAGTCATAAATAATAAAACTGGGTTGAAGATTCAGCGTTGGTCACTGTTGTGATAAGTCACTGCCCAAGTTTAGCTTCGGTGTTAAAAATGGATATGGTTCTCAAATCCGGTTGCATTTCCTCACTGGTGCCATTTGCTGTCTAGACAGTTTTGATCTTGTCGCATTGTTTTTCCAGAGAAGATGAACGATAAAGCGACACTGTTTCTGTCCTAATTTTGCACTGGCGCTGCCCAGTTCTCGATGCTCACCCTCCTATCCCCGCGATCTCCCGTGGGACCTGACCTCGCGCTGTGGACCTCACAGAGTGGAGGTGACTTTGGTCCACAGTACAGCTAGAAGTCAGCGTGGAGGCTACAGATATGAGCTGCAACTTTTTATTTCCTCAAGTCAGCAAAAAAAAAAAAAAAAAAAAAAGGGGGGGGGGG
>NW_017804971.1:371474-382459 GCF_001891065.2 Hippocampus comes
AGGCACATATATTTCATCCGCTGTGTGTGTGTGTGTGTGTGTGTGTGTGTGTGTGTGTGTGTGTGTGTGTGTGTGTGTGTGTGTGTGTGTTTTATTTTGTCTGCTAACCGGCCCATGCTCCATTTTCATTAATCGTGTTTTGGGCTTAAATTAAATGTGACATCCTTTTCGAATAAATAATGGAGACGTCTCCTGGCACAACACACAAACAGAGAGATGCTTTAGGATGTTTTACTGAATAAATGAAGCACTACTTCGATTAGTCTTAAGTCAAATTAGTCATAAATAATAAAACTGGGTTGAAGATTCAGCGTTGGTCACTGTTGTGATAAGTCACTGCCCAAGTTTAGCTTCGGTGTTAAAAATGGATATGGTTCTCAAATCCGGTTGCATTTCCTCACTGGTGCCATTTGCTGTCTAGACAGTTTTGATCTTGTCGCATTGTTTTTCCAGAGAAGATGAACGATAAAGCGACACTGTTTCTGTCCTAATTTTGCACTGGCGCTGCCCAGTTCTCGATGCTCACCCTCCTATCCCCGCGATCTCCCGTGGGACCTGACCTCGCGCTGTGGACCTCACAGAGTGGAGGTGACTTTGGTCCACAGTACAGCTAGAAGTCAGCGTGGAGGCTACAGATATGAGCTGCAACTTTTTATTTCCTCAAGTCAGCAAAAAAAAAAAAAAAAAAAAAAAGTGTGTGAGTGGTGGATAGATCCTGTTGCATTCAAAGCCTCAGTCTGCCGGTGTATGTGTGCGTGTGTATGTGTGTGGCGGTGGATCCTGTTGCACGGTAGTCCTCTATCAGTGTCTGCCTCCTCATGTGATTGATTGTTCCGGGTAAATTAGCACTGGGTGATGGGGACAGGAGTGAGTTACACCCTACACCCCTGTCCTTGCCCTCCACCGTCTTTACCTGCTCAACACTCTCACTTTTACCCTCTTTCCTCCGCAAGTTCCTCTCTTCCGCTTGACTTTTTGTCATGTGGACGTTTGTGACCACATTTTCACCCTCTAAGAATGGAAGAACCATCCTTCACACAAAGGTAAAATTGTAAAAAAGAACATAACGCGACTTTAACTTTGCTAAGCGGCAACTACAATGGTGACCTTTTGACAGGGAGGTTGTTCGATTATTGATGTACAGTCTTATTCTCTTCTCACAGTCTTCTTCCTTACACCCCCCCTTGTTGAGGCTGTGATCTCTTTTGGAACAAGTGTCACAAAAAAAAAAACTCAAAAAGCCAACGAAAAAGCGTTCTAGATTTTTCCTTTTATCCCCACTATTTGGATTTGCTGAGTTTACTTTTGAATATTTTCTTTTAATCCGCAAGAATGTTTTTGGATATGGCGTACGACCTTAAAAGTTATTAAGGGGGCTGGGCATTTAATTTTTCAAAGGGGCCACATGTGAGAAAATTATTTTGTTGTTGAGGGCCTATTCAACATGCAAACTTCAGTCATGTTCCTTATTGATTGAATGTCTTTCCAATATGTTTGTATTTAGTGTTACAGTGCATTGTTTCAAGTTTTATATGGTATATATTATATTTATGGTTTATGTAATAATTAGGACATTTAAAAAACCAACACGATTATAAGCAGTGACTAAAATAAATGGGCATACTGTCTATACAGGTATGAAAATTATATCACGATTTGATCAACTTTCACACTTTCCATATGTGGACGACGAAAGTATGGTCAATGGTGTGTGTGTGTGGGGGGGGGGTACACTCGAAACGGTGATGTTTCTGTAACTAAAAGTGTGCTGATTGATCCCACGAGCGATACGCCAGTGCTGTGTTGCATTTCCCACAGCAAATCAATTGTTGCTTCTTTATAAATGCATAAGCATGGCTTCCCTTTGGCCCCGTGGCAAGGCGAGAGTGTTTGCATTGCCCCTGTCAACAGCAAAGTCATGTATGAGAATTTACTGCGTATAAAGGCATGAAAGGCGAGTAGATAAAGCATTTCTAAGAAGGCTACAACATTTTGCTAAATTGCGGAGGACATCAACATGGGGTGAACAAGCAACAAGTCACCCCTGAGCACCACATCAGAGGCTTGTGGGTCTCTTCCAAAAATAGGTCAGTGATAGTGGCAAGTGAATAAATGGGACACTGATTTCTTAGGATTGTTGTACAAGTATTCATTTGAAAAGCCCTTTGGAGAAATAGTCTTGTGTGTTGATCTGTTTTCTACCCTGCTAAATTTGTTCAAATCATCAACATGATCAGTGTGTTCACATGGATGAATGTCATTCATTTTTTTTATACTAAATGGATCCGACGATATTTTTTTTCCATTTTGATTGTTTCAGAAGTGTATCAAACTGTTAGCCTTTCACTTTAGAATCACAAGCAGTCGCTCTCGTCTTCAAAGCTTTCAAAATGTTGGTGTTCCTTTGTCTCGTGTCGAGTTGCGCCGCTGCCAGCGTGTTGTGGGTCAAAGAATGCGGAGCACAAGCTCCTGAGGGTTACTGCCTGCATCCGCCGACGCCGTTCCAAAGTGTAGAAAAATAGCGTCACAAGACGTGCATCGAATGAGCTGCTCTTGACACTCAACAATTCTTCTGCAGCTCAAATAACAGCACGAATATGCAGAATAAAAATGCAGTATGTCGGAATTGCATGTTTTCCTCCATTTTTGTGCTTTCGGTGCTGCCTTCATTTCTGTACATGGGAGCACCAATCGTCACACACGCAGATGTGTTTACAGAAGTTGGTAACACTTGCAAAAAGTACAGTTTGAATACGAACCGCACCAAAAAAAAAAACAAAAAAACAAAATGACAGTAAGTCCGCTTTTGGTTCGTACCAAAAAAGCCCGAAGGACTACAATACACCCTTAACTCAATCTTGCTGCAGCATTACATCCAATTACTGATTGTTGTTGTAAAGTAAATTATGCTTCACATTTTTGGCCATATCACCCGAGGGGGAAAAAAAAAAAGACATATGTCTCAATGGGTTTTATTATCTTTCGTTGAGTGACTGAACTTTCCAGATTTACAACAAATCTTAACTGTGTGAATTAATTGAAAAGTTATACCAGAGTCTCTAATAAGCACAAAACTCATGTTTAACTTTTTTCCCCATCCAAGTCTGAGCATTAATGTATTTACTATCAGATGTACGCTATTGTACAAAGCTTCCCCACTACAACTGCTTGTATTTTCCTTGCAGCAACATTGGCTGGCTTCCTTCAGCGGTCTGCTGTCCTGGAGTGGCACATCCATGTGGTCAGTTGGTCCAGCGCCTCCTTTTTCTCCCTCCCTCTCAGTGTCTCACTTCCTCTTTCTCGTACTACCAGACACTTCAGGAAAAAGCGAAGCCTTACCCCATGGCGGTACAGAATGAGCGCTGCCTCTCAGCTGCTAACCAGGACAGAAAAGAAGGAATTTGGCGTTCTGTGGCTGAGAAGCAAATGAGAGACAAATTATGCCAGAGTGACAAGAAGTGAGAGATGTGAGACAGCCAGTCCTTGAGAACTGCACTGCAACTCTTTGAAGAGAGCCAGAGGACGGAGTGAGTAATACGCATCTCTGCGAGACGTGTGTGTGTGTGTGTGTGTGTGTGTGTGTCTGTGTGTGTCTGTGTGTGTGTGTGTGTGTGTGTGTGTGTGTGTGTGTGTGTGTGTGTGTGTGTGTGTGTGCGCGTGTGTGTTTTCAGTCTTTTACTACTTGTGCTCTGACCTGCCAAACTAGTGATACCTCTGTTTGGCTGCTGATCATCTCGCGAGATGCTGAAGACTGTCACATATTTAAAAATGACAGAAGTGGACAAAAGGGACACAGAGCCAAACTCCATAGATTCAAAAGTCAATCGGTTGGTAGAAAATGTTCCTTAAATAAAAGCACTACATTTGCAGCAATTGCAAGGACGATGGCAGAAAAAAACCCACACACATGGCAGACTTTCAAGATGAAAAATTCCACATAGTGGAACGTCTAAAGTGGAATGTCCCTAAACTTGTGCAATTTGTCCAAACATATCTAGAAGTTGTACGAACCTTTGGAATTGGAATTGTCTTGGTCTATGAAAAGGGTATGACACCACTGGACCTCACAAGCGGTTAAAAATGTCTCTATGACAAAGGTTTTCTGCTGCCGACAATTTGCCTTGTAGGTTATTCCCAATTTATTTGAGAAATCTTGTGTGTGTGTGTGGTAATTAAAGTCAACTCTATATTGGATGAAAAATCACAAGTTACATGAAATAAAGTTATTTCACATATAATTAGCATAATACAATAATTCCCCAAGTCGTCTTTTAATGTTCTCAGAAAGGAACAACAAATTCAAAAAACGGCAAAGATTCAGTTGCCGCGATTAAACCTTTGCAGATCACCGTGATTTGGATGACTGAGTAGCTCTACAAAAATCATTCAAAACAAAATAAACTCAATGATTAGCAAGCACATTTTATTTGCGTTGAAGCACATTATTGGAGGAAGGCTCAGTGTCACACTTTTAGCTGTTTCTGAAGTTATTAATTACAATAAGGGAGAATCCATTGGGCTTGCGGTTAAATGGCGTGCGTGTGTGCCGGATGAGGTTTGTGAGACAGCTTGTCCCACTGAACTATTTGTAACCATCATCAGACATAATCCTCACAGGCATGCCGTTGAACCAGTCGGGTTACACTTGTGAACGTCGTGTATAATAAGAGCCAACGTGTTACTCATATTTCTAAAAGCATTTAAGAGATATATGTCATTACAGCCAAAGATTACCGCATGGAGTGCCAAATGGCTGACATCATGACATTTGGCAGGCAAGCCAAACATTCTCTCCTTTCACATGGACTCTGATGTCCAGCCTGCGAGAATGCATCGGCGAGCGCGGATGCCATCACTCGACTATCCCAAAAAAAAAAATCCCCATGGTGCACCATGTCATGTGAGGACTTTTGGGATTCATGTATCCACTTTGTTTGATCATTCGTGGCGGAACAAGTACGACAGATTCAGCAAATATATTTAGAGTTCATATTATAGCTCACTGTGTGCATAGGTAGCATGTCTGTGGCTATATTTGAGTTTTCTTTCATGGCAGCAAGAGCTTGATTGGACTCAAGTGTCCAATCAGGCTTTTAATATATAATTGTTTTATTTTATTGATGCATTTGCATCGCGACTCTACTGCGCTCGCTTGGAGATGACAGGCCACAGTTTATTTTTAGACTTTATAAACCCGTGTCTGCAGGGTGAGCATGTTTTGACTGTGCAGTACATCGTCGCCTAAGCACAGTGTGTTTTAGCCTGCTCCGGCCAACCAATTGAGGTCAGACGCTCAATAATTTAAAGCGTGTCACTGGTTAGTTTGCGAGCTTTGTCGGCTAATCTGTGAGACCAGTGTCAGACGGAATAAAGTGCAGGGTGGCCGTTATTAAAGAAAGTTGGACAATCAGGATGGAACAGAGCTTGCGACACGGAGAAAGGAGATCAAACGTGAGGGTGAGTGATTTCCCTTTGTCAGAGCAGATTCAAAGGTTGCTCCGTATGTCCTCGACTGCTGCCCAGAGTGGACACTTTTTAACTGTTTTGAGTTCACATTTTCTGTGGGACAGCACCATTGGTGGACATTCTGCGATGCTTCACTCGGTGAAATTCCAAGGTGGACTTTTGGAGCACTTTTTTTTTTTTAACAGAAAATGAAGCTTGTACTTGGATGCTTGTATTTATTTATAATCCAAAGTCATCCTGGATAGGCACCAGCTCACCCTATGACTATTTAGGACAAGCGGTATAGAAAATGGATGATTTTCCTGCAACTAAGAAATAAGGGTTCACGTCACTGATGACCGATACATTGTTCTCAATAACAATATTTGTCAAATGCCCCATGCACTTGGTCAGCTTGGGTTTCATAAGTGCCTAGTCAATACCACTGCTGGTCCCTCATTGGTCGAACAGATTCATAAACTGTGACTCGGGGTGTAATTTGTTTAGGCTTGGCTACCACGGGCTACCATGCAACATTATAAAGAACGACAATTAAGAGAAAGATCACGGCAGGTCATGATCAAGACCAGGTCAAGGCATGAATGATGACGTACACAGACAATCATTTGGAAGGATCTTATCATTTGAGCACATTTATTTCTTTGAGTACACTGTCTAAAACACACGAAACACCAAGAACTCAGCAATGTGAGCCCTGTTTCTGTTTACCCGGGAGAAGATGGTCATGCTTAAAATGTGCAGCGTAATTAATTGGAAAAAAAATCAAGTATATGGACCATCCAATAGGCCTGTGTTCATTTGTCCTTTTTGACTGGTCCAAATCTGTGTATCAATCGGGTGCCCAGGCGTTGGGACCCCCTCGTCTAACGCCTGAACTGTAAAATGACGGTCAACAACACCTGACAGGACTTAATTTCCAAGTCCTCCAGATAGTTTGAGTTGATATGAACACTGAAAGTCATAGCTGCCTTGCATGCGTTCTTTTGGATTTTGTTTTCTCCGCAAACTGACTGACTGAGGTGTCCTGAAAATGTCACTTGGCGACTTTGCAATGGGTTAGCGCTGTGAAAGGCTAAATCAGTCCTGCGTTTTGGAAAGTTTTCTCCGTTGAGTTTCATTGTTAATTGTCATTCAAGTCTCCATTGGTTCCGACTCTCAACCTCTAGTTTCAAGTTGTTGAGACTGTCCACTGGTGTGTCTCTGTTTGCCTTAAGCCCGCTGTATTTACCACTAATCCTTTTTATGCTTCTCCCAGCCAGAAGCCCTGGTGAGATCCTGTAGATTTAGCCAGAGGTTGATCTCATGATTAGTATTCAGCTGTCAGAATACGTCAGTCAACGTTTTGGAAGCCCCTTTCGGCCCTCACACTCGCAGCCTCATTTGCTCTTTTAAGATCTCAGTGTATACATCAGCACTGAAGTCTCTTTGTGTGTGTGTGTGTGTGTGTGTGTGTGTGTGTGTGTGTGTGTGTGTGTGTGTGTGTGTGTGCCGCAACACGGTTTACGTAGCTGCCTGATCCCATAGTGAAGGTGCTGTGTGCATTAATGTCGATATACATATCCAAGCTCCCCCTGAGTTCCCAGGAAGTCGCCCTCCATCATCTTAAATGACATGAAAAGAACGCGGGAGCGATATATGCATGAATTAATTGTCTTGAATAGGAGTATTTAGAAGCTTAATCCATAGGGATTAACACAAGAAACCCTCTCTGGTTTTAAGACTCTGTCCATTTTCAGATGAGGATTGTTTCATTTTACTCCATCCCTCCTGCTCGTCCTTCCCGCCATCACTGCTGCCACCACAAAATACTGATAATACTTTCTCACAAGGAGTAGGAAACAGATTGGTATCAATACACAGCACTATTTTATACATATTTATACATCTCAGTCAGTGTTCCGTTTTCATTCAACATTCCTTTAAAATCACAATCGCCCATCACTGCTGAGATATTTTTCGAACAGGCCCACGGGCTACTCATGTGGTCCTTGTTGGCTGGTTGCGACCCCTTGGTTGTGCTGCACACGACCACAGTGAACCGTATAATACACGCGCAGGCTTCCAAGAAGAGATGTCAGATTTAAGAGGATGGTGTGGTCGGTTCCTTGCTTCAGGTGGGACTTGAACCTTAATCCTCCAGTTGTAAATGCACTCGTTTTTAACAAGGCAGTAATGAGGACAAGCAGTACAGGAAATTTATGGATATGTAAGACAATCATGGGGATTGACTCGCCACCCAGCTGAAGATATGACTCGATTTGATATTAGCTTGCAACTCCAAAGTTGAACGTACCCATGGTACCCCAACTCTTCCTGTAAAGTCAAAACGGTCCGTTTCATACGAAGTAGTGTCATGAGAATATGAGCCTGTAAACGACAATTGTGTTTTGGCTGGTCCTCTTAATTTCATTTTGATGAAAATAAGGATCCAATTATCGTTGCTTTGTTTTGATAAAATAAGTGCCGGCTATAGTTTCATGTAATAAATAGAATAATGTATATGTATGCTCGTCAGACAGCGAGTAAAATTGCTGAATGCTGATGATGTGCTGAGTGCATTAAAAAAGCCATATGTACTTTACTTTGCGGACGGCACGGTGGCCGTGGTTTGCATGTTCGCCTTGCATTGTGGACGGAGGTCGTGGGTTCAAATCTGGCCGCTGGCCTTCCTGTGTGCACTTTGCATGTTCTCCCTGTGCCTGCGTGGGTTTTCTCCGGGTACTCCGATTTCCTCCCACATTCCAAAAACATGCATGGTAGGTTTATGGAACACTTCAAATCATCCTTTGGCGGGCGTTTGAAAGGTTGTTCCTTCATGTGTGCCCTGCAATTGGCTGTCAGCCAACTGCCGAGTTGCCTCGCCTACCGCCCAAAGTCAGCCGGGTTGGACATCCCCGTCACCCGCGTGATGTTCAGCGGTTCAGATAATAGATGGATGGATGGATGTCTACTTTACTTTGCTATCTATCATATTCCTCTATACATGCCTTTACAAGCAAAAGTCAGTTGCATTATTATCCCTGAAACACGCTTGTTTTTGTTCCTTGTTCCTAGTTGTCTACGTTCTGTACTTTGTTTCCCTCCGTTCTTCCCTCTCATCCATCCATTGCTCCCCTCCCCTCTTTTGTCTTTCATTTATGCACTTTGCACCGCAAGTCTGTGAGATATCCAGCAGATCAATGCCTATAGATTAGCTCATTGGAAGCCATTAGTTATGGGTTTTTATTAAGCTAGTCATTATTGTGTTTAATCTTGCAGAAAATTAAATTTAGAATTGTTTAGTGTTTTGTTTAAAAGTTGATTTTTTTTCCCCCTCCCCTTACCCCTTTCCCTCACCCACATAACAGCTGCTAGTTTTCTGTTTGCTTTGCATGAATTAGGGCGTCTTTATATGTGTGTTGAAGCATCCTTGTGATACACTTTCACAGACGTACAACACGTTGGTGTCAGAAGGCACCACTGTACTTTATTATTATTTTTTTTTAATATCTGGCGATAGGTTTCACGGTATACTTGTATGATGATAAACTGTTAAATCTACTAGGTTCTGTGAGAGCAATACATTTCAGACTAACAACATTAAATTAATCTCAGGGCCATTCTCTCTTTTCTTTTTTTTTTTTTTTTTTTTTTTTTTACTTTTTATCTTCCATTCGCGTCACGAGAAAAAGTTGAACCACCCGCTCTTTAATTTTGTCATTCAAACTTGTTCATTTAACTTCACCGCTCTTTAATCTCCCCTCTTGAACTAAACAATAGATGCCTTGAGGTCTCAAAAGATCACTTTCTATCCTGCCCCGGCGACATCAAGAGGGAGCACGCCGGCGGAGCTCCTTTGTTTAGCTTGCCGCAAATGAAAATTGCTAATCAATTTTTCCCCCCTCTTATTTCATGGCATGTAGTTCCTGCCCCTCCCCTGCCAGCTGTCATTGTGGGGATGTGGCACGGGGCTGAAAGCTTCATTAGCAGGGGGACAGCATGTTTTGCCCCTCAGCGCTTTTTTCGTGGAATTACTAAAGATAGATAAGCCTTTACATGGAATTTGTCATCAGTCACATAGATTCGTGCTTCCTTGTGAGCCATTATCATGTTGTCAAACAAACAGCGAGGACCTTTTAATTTAGCCATGATCAACATCCCAGAAAAAAGGCACACACGCACGTTTACCACTGCAAAGAGTAAAGTTTGAAACAGAGACAAGATGTTCAACAAAATGTTGGAGTTTGGAATGTTAGAATTGTGACGGACCATCTTCAGCTGCATTTTACTGCTTGCGCATGCAATGTCTCTCCACCACTGTGTGTCAGCGCCAATGCTCATGGTGTGTGTGTGTGCGTGTGTGTGTAAAAGAGTGCGTGCTGCAGAGTTTGAGCCCAGTGGAAAAGCTGGAAGAGTTGTTAATCCATGTGGCTGGCGGAGCTGAAAGGCCATTCATATTTTTAGCTGACTGAATCATATTCTGTCATCCAGATGTCCAGTACGTACTGGGACGTGTGAATGACGGTCCTAAGAACAAAATAGAAATGTGGGTCTTAAAGAAAGGCCCATAAACATTTGAGTCATGATACTGATGACACCATGACTGTGACGAAAGGTGAATTTCCCTCTGGATATTCACCGATTGGTCTGCCTTTTAGGACCCTTCTGAAATTGTATTGTAATCACAAAGTTGGAAACTTCAGTTGACGTTATGCATGCTGTCTTGGTCGGATGAAAGAGATTGTTCACAAGCTTTTTGAACATATCCAAAATATTGTATTCTACAAGTATTTGATAGTAGTAGATCATCAAAAACGCAGCAGGGGTTTTATTCCAAAAAATGTTTTGTGAGCCACGGTGACATTTTTAAACGTGTATGTGTGTATATGAGTGTTTGGCATTGCTCCAATGAAAGACGACTTGATATATAGCTCGACACATGGGGCACAATTCAAGACCGTTTTCTTTTAATGTGGAATGATGCAATTTCATTTGATGCTGTGGGATTACAACATGACAGGGCTCAGTTCGCAAAGGGTGTCATGCAAATGAGATTCTTGTTGTCATTAGATGATATGAATGAACTTGCCAGTGGTTTACTGTAAATGTGGCTTTTTTTTCCCCTAAATATATGCCTCTCCGATAAAAGACAATTCGATACATTTCAGTATATTTTAAAGAGGAATTTTACAATCTGGTTTGATTCAATGCACTCACATCGTTTAAATCCAAACAGATTCATTTGAAAATGCATTTGATTCAAATGCATTTTTTTTTTTAATAGCCATAGGTTGTACACAAATGTGTGTGTATGTGTGTGTGTGTGTGCATGTGCGTGTTTCGTCCCGTCTCTCTTGGGTACTATCACCCCATCAACCTCCCACAACCTCTCCACCTTTCCACATTCCCCTCTTGACTGAAACTAGGTCTCCCACATCTTTCCCTTCCCATCTTCTTCCCATTACTTGTCTCGTTGTCTTGTGTTTGCTGCAAAGTTATTCCCTCTTCTTCACAATTGAGATATATCCCCCTACCCCCCC
>NW_017804971.1:383452-418452 GCF_001891065.2 Hippocampus comes
CCCCCACCCTCACAGCGCCCCAAGCGACCCTGCCTATGACCAATGACCTCAGAGGTAAATGCGAGGTCCCACCTCACCAGGATACAAAACCTGAGCTTCCTTCCATCGTCTGACCCCGCTCACCTCCCTTGCCTTCCCTTGCGCTCGCTCCCTCTCCCTGCACCCCCCCCACCTTCTCCTTCTCTCTTTTCTCCTTCCCTCGAGTCATCCACCCCTCTTCCTTTTTCACGTGTTATTCTATCATAGGCAGTTTATCTTTATTTTTGATAGCCGAGACTCATTTTAGACATTTAATTCATCATTGGCTGTCGCGAAAGAATGCCTATCAAGTGATGGCATATAAGATGACAGTCTTAATATTTTAAAAAAATCAGTATGGTAAATGGTCAGTATAAAAAAAACCTGATTTACTAATGTGTCATCACATGCCCTTAACTTTTTAATTGCATTGCCTTGTTGCAAATATGTTAACTGAATAGTGCTCGGTTTTAATTATTTCACATTTTACATGCCAATAGAACCTTGAAAGTCTTAAAATTTGAAATGTATTGGGTTTTTTTCAGACTTAATATTAGATGTTAAACTGTACATGCATCTGAAAACTGAGATTAGATTTTTTTTGTTTTGTTTTTTTGTTTGTCTTGCAACATAGGTTCTGATTTGCACATGCAAACCTTTAGGTTTCGACATCCCAATGATTGTGACAATCTGTGCTTTGCAGAGTACCACCCAAAGTCCAAATCTATTCAAAAGAATAGTCATACAGTTACAGTATATCATGATAGAGGGCCTTGAAATTCACATTCAACAGCAGCATTTTAAAGTCTACATCGTTAGTGTGTTGGTTTTCCGCTTGTGATGGTGTGAAAGCACAACAGCGTATTCCCTGGAGATTGCTCTCCTATCTCCTTCACTTCGTTTGTGCCGGAGAGAAACACGAATCCATGAAGTCAAGTAGTCACCTGCATGGAGCTGTGTGCCTCATGCATATTAATTACTTTCCTTATAGGCTGTTAGAGAACAACAGCCTGGAAAAGAAATCTTTTCTTAATTTAAACCAACCCAGAGTCATTTGGTTTGACTGTACAGTGCATAATGTATCCATTTTATGATTTTTTTTTTCCTGCAACTGCAGGTAGGATGAGCGGATTGTTTTTTTAAAGTTTTTACATTGGTTGGGCCCTAATTGTATGTAACTGTTTCTTTCCTTTAATTATTATGGGGGATATGAGGTTACTCGCCTCGAAAACAAATTGCTGTTTGAAACTGCAGTTGTTTGTTTGCACTCTACCTTCATCTACTGCATGCAACGTGAGTGATGTCATCAATGCTTCTGGTCAGTTGACTTTTATCAAGTTACGCTCTCTCATCTACAAACAAATTCACATAACATAGAGGGAATCACACTCTAAATACCGCGTTTAGACAAGTGCAGCGACATAGAATGTATTACTGTAAAGAAAATTTTTTTAGTCGACTTTTCCTTTAAAAATGAATATTTTTATCAACAATGAATGTTAATTATTATTTATGATTTTTTTTTTTTTTTTGCTGCTGTCAAAATTAAATTTTCCCCACTGTAGATCAATATATGATATCTCTGTGTTTTGCATCAGGGACTCTATGTTATTTCATGTTCACTTACTCTCAGCACCATGGACAGAGCCTGTCCACATGTTCAAGTCTACGAATGAGGAGTTGAGAAAAAAAAGCTGTCATTCTGTTAAAAATGGCTTTTTAGACATGTTATGATCACATCACTCAAGAAGAAGATCACCAAAGATCTTCTCTCTTCTTCCTGTGGCTCTATGTCATGGGAGTGAGTTCCTGAGTGTTCCAACAACAACACTGAGAAACACAAGCTTTGGGTTTCTTGACTCCAAAGACTTAAAAGCATCCTCATGTGAGTGTCATGTTTAGGCAATTTGTTTGGCCACAAAATACAGAGGGACTTCTGTGAACCCTGAGGGAGACAATGCCGAGCATGCATTTAAGGTTATGTTTACCACTGACGACTCTGTTTTTGTGCATTTTCAGCGGGACACTCAGATGTTTTTGGATCCCTATGCAGCTTCTTCCATCATGCCGAGACTAGTGCGCCACATTTAAAGGGAATGAGAGGAGCTGCTTTGATTGCCCACAGCGGCGCAGACCTCCTTCTTTCAAAATCCAACAGACTGCACTCATCTGCGAAATGACTGCACAGAGTAACGCCAAGCAGGATTTCCGCCATTCACTAAACTAGAACCCTGTGCCTCTATCGAGGTCAACTGGAAGATGAGGAGAATGAAGGAAGCCTGGAGATGAGGCAAATATAAAGGAAGTGTTTTTGTTTTGGACAGTCAGGAGTGGAGTAGATACTTACTGGAACAATATATATACAGTATATGACGTTTGTGCAGTGTGGGTTTCCGTCTCACTAAGTGTGAAACACTGTGAGAGTAATTGTGATTGGATCGTCAATCTCTCCTAGGATTGACTGGCGAACCAGTTCGGGCTGTCACTCATCCCAAGTCAGCTGGGACGCATGACCTTTAAGGTTTGGCTTTATGGGAAAACAAACTAGCATTGTTGACTATGTTAAAAATGTGTATGTGTCAAACCAGGACATTAAATCAATAATTTAAAATGTCTTCGTATCACGCTCTTATGCAACATAACGACACGTTAATTCATGTACTTTGGTGTGATGTTAACAAAGCAACACTGAAGGCCCCGTTTTGCAGGCTTGCACTTCCTCTCTGCCTCTTCGGTTTCTTGCTGCATGTTATTTGGATGCCTGTCTTCTCCTCTCTCATCTGCGCTGCCCCATCTGCCCTCGGCAGCAAACTTCTGCTTATTAGAGAAAGACAGGGAAACAGAGACTGATGGGAGTGATGGCGTAAAACACAGACACACGCAGGGCAAATTCTGCTTGTCAGGATTTCTTCCTGTCTGTCTCTGCGTGTGCGAGATAGATTTGAGTTTATCGGACAGGAAGTGGATCTCTTACAATAGCATTCTGACGTTTCCCGCTCTCTAATGTGAAAAAGTGTTGTTAAGATTCCTATTCCAGATATGATGCGCGCACACACACGGAGACGTCATGGTGGTACAGATAAGATGCAACTGCCGCGCTGGAGACAGAATCACTGAGTCAGCCAGATGTATTCATCGTCGTAAGACAGTCACTAAATTTATACAGAACGCGCAGGTGAACATAAGGCTTCAACACGTTTTATTCGGCTTGAACGCCACATACTGTACAGTCAAGATGTGGTGAAAATCAACTAAACAGATACTTGGTATTATTTAAAGGAAAAGGCAATGGAATCTCAAAGGCTAAACACAAGGAGGCTTTTCTAACTCCAGATGATTTGAATTTAGAAACCTTTGTGTTCCCCCCATAGAAAATCATATAATCATTAAATTAGTATATTATAGCAGTTTTTCCAATTTGATGTTATGAAACCGGGGGTGGGGGAGAATGAATTTAACTGAGGTACAAATGAAATGGCAAAATCTTCACGATTGTAAAATATACAAAACAACTTGGGTTATATGATTAATTGCTATCAATAAGGACGATTTCGATTGGCCCGGAGTGGTGATCCCCTTTACTTGCGATGAAAGAGAGATCACATTTTATGTGTACCACGGCGGGGCCAACTATTGTCAGACTGATGAACAAACAGTTGGGCCATCCCAAATCCCAGTCGGAGGTTACACACACACACGCACACACACTCGCACACAGGCGAAATCCCTCTGTGTGTGTGAACAAACAGAGGATGAAAGGCAAGACAGAGAGGGGAAGAGCACATATAAAGAGCTGCTGTTTTATTAATGAAACTAGAAACAGGCTTGGGATTCTCTGCGTGCGTGCGTGCGTGCGTGCGTGCGTGTGTGTGTGTGTGTGTGTGTGTGTGTGCGTGTGCGTGTGTGTGTGTCATAATAGCACTAACCAAGGTGTGTGCCTGAGTTGTATTTTCACACACACACACACACACACACACACATACACACACAGAGTCATGTGTGAATTCAACCTGATTCATTCTCTCTCCTCTCTTGGGACCAAACAGCGGTTTGCCTGATCCAAGGAAGCTTCATGTTACCTCCACTAAATAATTGATGCTCTTTTTCTCGCCGTCCATTCCCCCCTTACTTTAAGTTGCACTCACTTGCTCCCTATTTCAGTGTTTTCTGTCCACCTGCTCCAATTGTCTGTCTCGCTGTTTTCACACTTTCCTTTTAAACTCAGTCTTTGGTCATGTTCCGCAGTCATGTGTTTGGCAGGGGCATAGATGCGATTCACAAATAGGTGATAATTCTGTGAAATTTGATCTGTGTGTGTGTGTGTGTGTGTGTGTGTGTGTGTGTGTGTGTGTGTGTGTGTGTGCCTGTGCGTGTGCGTGAGAGAGAGATCATATCCCAAATGTGGGATGTCTCTGACCTGCTCACAAAATAGCCCAAAGGGGTAAACCTGTTGATTATTCACTCTTCCCAATCACAAATCCTTACGCGTTTGATCAACCCTGAGCCATGAACTGCATGATTGTAACGTGAAGCAAAACGTATCTTAGTTTTTGTTTGTTTTTTTTCCCCACCCATGTGCAGTTAGACTGCATTTGGCATGAGAATAGGGCTCCTTTATATTACATCAGACTCATTCACCAGTGCGTCCAGAAATAAGTTTGAGCGATGGTTGAGAGCATGGAGGAAAGATTGCATAAAAAATAGACTATTCAACGTTTGAGTTTAGGATCATAAGCGTACCACAACAGCACTTTAACATCACCAACACAAGGTATTGCTGCTAGCTATTTTTTCTAGCCTACCACAGCTCGTTATAACATATTGGAATGACGCTACAATTGATAAATTATAAACACAGCCACGGTGCATTACACTATAAGAGCAGTAAGTACAAACTTGATGATTTTTTTTTTTTTCCTGATGATGTTCACATTTTTGTGTAAAGTTTACCGTCATTAGAACACAAAACTGCTTTTAATTTCTGACACAAGACTGTTACGGTAGGGTAAGACTGGTAGTGGGCTTGGTATTCCTGTGGAGGCACTGTGCGTTAATATGCTTCTGTGTGTGTGTGTGTGTGTGTGTGTGTGTGTGTGTGTGTGTGTGTGTGTGTGTGTGTGTGTGTGTGCGCGCGCGCGCGCGCGCGCACGCACGCACACACACGCAGGACCTTCTTCTTCCAGAACCACTGGGACCTGCCCCGACTAACCAGGGGTTAAGTGCTCCTTCTCCTTTTCTCTACCATTTGTCTTGTCCTCTCTGACATGTTATTCTCGTTTCTATTTTCCTATCCTTGCATTGCTCTCCTGCTCGGACTCATTTTCTGTGTCTCTGCGACAAGATGTGCACTGGCTGATATTGTTTTCATTCGTACAACTTTTACAAGCATGGCTAACACAGCATTGGAAAGAAAAGAGAAGACAATGTTGGCATTAGAAGCCCTAAAGTAAAACAAAATCATTTGAGGCCGGAAAATGTTCATACTGGCAATAGAAGCCATATAATGTCTCCTCAAGGGAACAAAGTGGCATTCATTTGTTCCATAGCTGTACTCATAAACTTTGTGATGCAGAATGTTTGAAAATGTGATAACTTCACAAGGCCAAGCCCTGTTTCCTTCTTGTTAGTGATAGTGATTTAAGATAGCAATGACTTAAGATAGCCATATCTCCTCATCTGGATTAAAACAAACAAAAAAAAACAAACAAACCAAAGAAAACCAAATGTTTCCTTAAATGGAACAATACTCACCAATGGAAAATTTCAAATCACTTAAGATCTAAGGAGCATGCATTGTTTTAAGTGACATGTTGACATTCATGATGGCCACACACTGATAAAAAGAAATTTGCCTCTCTATAGCAAAAATTCAAAACAATGAAATCTGAAAAAGTACCCTTTGATGATGAGTGTAGTGGTGATTACACAACACCGTTTCCCCCAAAATCCCAAAATATCCAGAAGGCGGTGAAGAAATTGAAGACTTGTTGTCGGCCGAATGTGTCCACGACCGCAACACATTTTTCTCTGAAAGAAATTCATCATTTTCAGGTCGAAAATGTAGGCAAGCTTTTTAAGCTGCAAGGGGGAAAAGGCTTCAGCAACATTTTCATGACCTCATCAATACACACAAAAAGCCTGTTAAAATAAGTTTATGTGAATGGCTTAATTTAAAGCTCACATTATAATTAAAAACAACATTTTGATTAGAGGATCACTGTCTTGAAATGTGTCTCAATCCCATATTCTTTCCCAGTTCAGTTTAGTCGCATGCACGCTGTCGTGTAGTAGTGTGCTAAACCACACCTCCGGTGTTGTGTTTGCAAGCATGTTGCCGCTGGTTAGCTCTTCGCTTGGAGACTGGGAGAGTCAAGAGTCTCTAATCCTTGCCATCGGAGACTTCTCCGCGCGCGCACACATTCACACGCGTTCTTATCAGCTGGCCCAGTGAAGCATTAGCATGTGGTGTGTGCAATGCGTATGTGTGTGTTAGCGGGCTGATGGGGGGATACCAGTTCTCCCATGACAGAAGTAATCCTGTTCAGTGGCAGGACTGGATATCCCAACTGGTACGCATGTGTGCCTGTGCGTATCCCATCGCGCCACGTCACAGAGAAGTCGACTCTTGGTGTGTCTATCATTCGTTTTTTTCTGTTTGCCAGCTTGCCTTCTTTATTCTCAGTATGTCCAACTGTGCCCCAGAGCCAAATGAAATGTTGCCAACCACTGTGTGCTTTATTCATTTTACTTCAGCAACAGCATCAAGAGTGTTTTGATTTTTAGCGATGTCGAGGTGAGCTTTGCAAGAAATACAAATTGATTTGAGAGAAAATGTCCAATAATTTCATTCAGCAACATTATTTGCTTTTTTGGGATTTTGTAACTATAAACAATAGTTGCCCTGGTTAAATAAATATAAGGAAGGGGCAGTCCATTAATGGAAGTGCAAATACTTTGTTACTGTACTAATGTAGACTTTTCGAGTATCTCTAATTGACTTATTTGTCTCACATCATAATTTTACTGCCTGCATTTGAAAACAGATATCTGTACTTTCTAATGCTTACTTTGTCCAAATATGCTCCTTAACTTTTTAAACCCTTGCACATGACAATATTAAATCGACAAAGGTGGACATATAGCGGGGTTAATTAAGTCAATCGCAGTTGATATTTTGTTTGATTGGTTGAGACCTTTTATTATATGAATTGGCTGATTCCAAAAAAAAAAAAAAAAATGTATATATAATAAAAAAATAAACAGGGACAGCAGCGCCATGGAGGAACATGACCCAGAAACATTAATGAGGGTGACATAGCACATTCTTAAAATCATTCAAGGTCTTGCTTTAGAGAATTGTTTTTGATTCCAAGAGTCATTCATCACAAATGTATTATTCCGTCCTAAAAAAGCTGCCAGCTTCTGGTGTTCAAAAATAATTCTATTCTGACGAAGCACATATAGGTCAGATGTTGGGTTTTTTTCTGTTGTCATTCACTGATTTAGCCATTGTTGTTAGTCAGCGTTAGCAAAGCTGTGGTAACACATTGTTTTAAATCTTTGGCTTCGGTCTTCCTGTGTGGAGTTGACATTTTCTCCCTCGTGACAATGTGCAATTGATGTTTTATTTTTATTTTTTTTAACTAAATAAGCATCATAATCCTGATGGAGCACGTCCATTCAAAAACAGCCTTTTTTTTAGCTCTTGCCATAATACTCCTTTAAAAAAAAAAAAAAAAAAAAAGACTTATTAATGCTTGTGGTATACAGTACATTAACAGTAAGCTCATATACCATGGTAAGGCCAATCAATTGCGTCGTCCCAATTCTTTGGTCTCCAGAGAGTATTAAATGCGTGTGCAGCAGTTGACGCAGTCGAGGCATGTCTCTGAAGCGGGTGTGTTTGTGTGTTTCTGGCGTGTTTAGTTGTGCTCTTGTGCTCTGGGAGCGCCACGGCGTCTGTTTTCCTGCACACCAGCGGGGGGCTAATGGAACGGCTTTGTTGGTTTAACAGAATTACCAGCGTTCTCCGCCAAGATCAACTCCAGTCGGTTTTGTTGGCAACACAAGGCTCACTGCCTAACCATTCAGAGCACCTACCAGCGCAACACACTCACGCAGGATTCTTGTGAGAATTGACTCAAAAAGATGAGTGAGTACTGGAATGACAGAGAATCAGGGGTAAAACAAACAGTGAGACGTATGAGGTGAAGAGACAGAGAAGGAGGAGGGCAACAATGGTGGAAAGGGAGAGAGATGTGGGGAGAGAAGAGAGAGATGAGATGCTGCACAGTTATCAGTGATTAACAGTTCCACCCTATAGAACGTTGTATTGGACTTCAAAGAAAATGCTGCTCATTGTTTCCAGGCCTTGATTGCAACCCTGTTCAAAATGTGTTTGTTTTTTCCCCTCACATACCTCCATTGACACTTTTGGCAACAGAGGGAAACACAAAGTGATGATGAGGGCCAATAGAGCCTGACCTAAGTCAGGTCTTGTGGAAATGAAACGGAAAGAGCTAATGGCATTGCAATTGTTTGTGACTGCTTCAGTACATGCGAGTTGTATTTTACTCGTCTGTGGACATGAGGCCGAAGTAGTCTACACTCCTAAACAAAACGCGAGCGGATCAGGCCGATCAGAATTAAAATGTTTAGTGAAATTACATCTATAAACTTTTATGTGACAATATTTTCACTACTGGCACATTTGTTCATAGGTAGTGCAGCTGTGCTAAATTTCAGCGGAAATAATAGACAAGATAATCGTTGGACGGAGACCTAGCGTCACTTAGTCCAACCCGACTGGAATGAATCATTGCAAAAAAAAAAATAGTTGGCTACTTCCACGCACACATTGAACTATTGAGCCCTACACATCTATGGATGCACTGGGATGTAAAACTATGACCCTGTAAGAGGTTTCTAGGCTCCACATACAGTATATTGTGCCGTATCACTTTTATTAAGGCATTAAAAGATAGGCTGGATATTTGGAGAGGCTGCCTCGCTCACTCGGGCATTGTGGCAACAAAGACTGCACGCTTCATTATTTCATCCATGGGTACATTTGGAATTTGAAATATACTGTAATTAAGTACTGTTGTAAAACAAAATTCGTTTACTGTATACTCTGTTGTACTTGTATGGCTGGGCATGGCAGCCATCTGGGTCTTGATAGTGTCAAATCTGGAAATGTATTGTTTTCGTGTGTGTGTGAAAAAAATTCAGAGTGGATGTTACATCTGTGTTCTTAACCATGGGCCACTCAGTCAACTACATGGCGAACCCCACACACTGGGAAACAGTTCATAGTTGTTCGGCCGGACATATATTGCTAGCCTGATAGCGTAATCGCCAAATTCATTTTTGACTTATTGGCACAAAATCAATATCAAAGATCTTTTTGCTATTTTTTTCTTTGTCTATGTAAATCCTTGTTATCCAGGCCATGTTAATCCGCAAAGGGTGAATCTTGCAGCTGAACTCCTGTTTGTTGAATGAGTTGTTTTTCCTGTTTTCCAAACATGTTCAAAAACGACTTTGACAATAATGCTATTAGGCTTATGATATGCTACTTTTTAAAGCCAGACATGCTGAAACCAGCGTATTCAAAAGGTGGTTCTGGATCCGACCTGGGAGAACAAACTAAACACCTGTGCCCTGTAGGTGGCAGTCATGTCTTCTACCGTCAATGGATCAGTCTCTCTAATAAAGAAAAATAGAGTTGTCATCTGGCTGTGCGCCAATATTCAAAGGGAGTCTGTCTTTGCCCTTGCCACACCCGACCACAAAAATCTTTGGTGACATTGGTGAAGGAGCTTTTGCGTTTTGCAAACACGGGCAATGACGAAATCTTTTTTTTTTTTTTTTTGCCGCTGTGGAGGTTCACAGACTATCCAGTGGAAAAATACATTCAAGTTCAAAAGTGGAGGGAGGGGTTGGAAGCAGAAGGTGCTATCGAAAGAGTTCGGAGAACAGCGTCTTTTTAATTCTTGACAAACACTTAGTCGAGGCTTTTAGACTCACACTTTGGAGCAGATGTGTGCCCGCATACCAATAGCAAACACTGTCACTCCCCATCCAACTCAGATCCTTTTGATGTTCTATTCACTGATGTGAATGTGAAGAGTGAACACAATGAAGGGGATGGGGAGAGAAAGAAGGAAGGAATAAAGCTTGCCGGATGACAGAGACACAAGTCTTTTTTTTATTTATTTATTTTTTTAAAGGAAACTACCATTGCCGTCTGACCTTTTACTCCTACATTTCCTCATTTTTATTCCTTTGGTCTTTTCCCTCCTGGTCTGGTCCAACATCTAGATCACAGAGAAACGGAAAACAGCTGACGGGGAGTAAGAAAACCAAAGAGGAAGACGAGTCCACAGAATGGATTCCTGTCAATACAATCATGGTACATAAGTAAAAGTCTTGAACTTTGGGATCTCTTTCACTTTTTCTGTCTCTTGACACAAGAGCACAAAGGTTTTGCTGTGTGTGAAGCTAGCGGCGAGGAGAGTTACTTTTGCAAGCATGCGTCTGAGCGTTTTAACTTTCAGCCACTGAACGAGTCCTTTTACGGTAGCATATTGGAAGAGAGGTTCGAACCTCTGCCTCACAGCAAGAAAGAAGTCCAATGACAGTTTTTGGTCTTTCTGTGTGACATTTGCAACTTCTCTCTTTGCATGTGTGGGATTTCGCCACATACCTCCGCGAATCAAAAACATGTTAGGTCAATTCCTAGCTACGCATTTCCTGCCCATCGATCTGGATTTGGTTCCTCGGTATGGAGTTAATTTCTCACAAGAACCTCTGCTGTCCTGTTGTTTGAAAAGCAATTTTTGCTTTTGTCTCTTGCTTAATTACATTGGAACCTCATTTTTTTATTATTAATTTGGTACAGAAAATCTGACTAAAACCAAATCACAATTGACAGAACTTTCTGTTCTGTCAATTCAAGCTTTTATTAACCACTCAAGGCAACAAAACCACTCCTGGTCTGCTCGGCAACACTCAGGCAAGTTGGGGAAACTGTAGTCATAAAATAAAGCAAAATGTTACATTAGACACCCACTTTTATCTGTCTAAGTGCACATACACTGTCAGGCACAAAACAGCACGTGAACCACACACACAAACACAGAAAATCACCCCCCTCCCTCCCCGCCTCTCATCCCCTCCAAGATAAGTGTGTTAAGAGGCAGGGAGAAATTATTAATTACCGGGCTAATAGGCACTCGGCTGAGTTCTGCTTCATTAAGCTCTTGGTGTTTATGTGCGCATGTTGCGATCGTGTAGTGGAAGTGGGGGCGGCACAACAAAGATAGGCGTCCACACATTTGCAGTCACTATTTGTGAGCTTTTACCCAACGTGCAGTATGTGGAATTGGAAAGGCACGATTAAATGTTTAGTATGCGGTAAAACATTGACTGTGGTCTGTTAAACATCGGTCGGAGTGTATTTAAAAGTTAGCATGAGTAGACTATTTCATTTCCCTCCATTCCGGTACAATTATTGCTTGTCAAGTATTTATATTAAGGGTATGTGTTTGATACTAAATACAATTCAGCAATTAAATACAGTGGGCAGTAAAAGGAGAGCGGAACAAACAAATACCTTCTGTCGATCACAAGCGTTCAGTGTTTGCTTACGGTAACGATGCCAACCTCAGGCTTCGGGTTGAAAGAGGACAAAGCTTCACATATTTGCTGTCAATCACAGCAGCAGCAAAGAATACTAAACAAGTGCTCGCCATCTACACTCTGACACCACTATGTGGTGATGCACTGTGCTCCCGCTCTATCCCTCGCAGGGTTGTGCTGGCACCAGTATGATAAGTCAAACCAGCAGTGACGTTAATCTGTCTCCCTCCCACTAGGAAAGATAGATAAGCGGGTGAGGGGAGAGACGGCGGAGGGAGTTGAAAGAAGTTGTGTTGTCGTCATGTTAAGGATTCACTGCTATATTGTCCTTGTCATTAAGTCACTGATATTGTAGTGGTTCATCCATCTGATTCCTGTGCAGACCATGGGTTCAGTCCCCAAAAAGTGACAGCTTTAATTTGCCTTTGAAAAGTGAAAAGATGTCCGTCTTTATATGTGCCTTGTGATTTGACTGGTGAAGTGACCTGAGATGCTCCCTTCAATCCTGTTTTATCGAATATAGCCATTGAAAAGTGGCCAAAAAGCTAGAATGACGTTTGTCATTGTCAATCTATATTTGCTTCTGTTTTGATTGATACAGTTGTCATCAGTTTGTCAACATAATTTCCTTATGAGCTAGAGGGGAATATAGTCATAACATATTGTGTGTGTGTGTGTGTGTGTGTGTGTGTGTGTCTACATTCATATGATCATTCAACTCATCTTGACTGTTGTAAAGTTATCTTTAGCCGTTCTAAACAAAACAGTCTCCTTCATACCTGGGGGAATTGGTGCCCTTTTATTATCCTGTTAGGGTAAAAGCGGTCTGCTGACTGACATTTATTTACGGTTAGGCACATTAAAATTAAGGCAAGGCAAGTTAGCTTTACATTTTATACACAAGATAGCTCAATGTGCTCGACATGAACTTATTCACTACCATTGACAAATATACTTTTTTTTTTTGGGTGTAGGGTCTGATGCTATCCATCCATCCATTCATCAATTATCTGAATGCTGATCCTCACAACTACTCACGCCCCCACACTCACACCTAGGACCAATTTAGACTGTACAATTAACCTACTGTTCACGTTTTTGTAATGTGGGAGGAAACCAGAGTACCCAGAGAAAACCCACACAGGCACGGAGAGAACATGCAAACTCCACACAGGAAGGCCGGAGTCAGAATCAAACCCATAGCCTCTGCACTGTGGGACGGACGTGTAAACCAGTCGAACACCCTACCGCCCGTGCCAGATGCCACGCCACTGTAAATTCCAAACTTGGAAACAACTTGACACATTGCACAAGTAGATGACATCCATGCCCAATTTAGATATGAGATCAGCACAGTTTGTGAGTGCCCTGGGAGAACCGGCTGCATTTTGTGCAACATACCTGATTGTAAAAGAATAGGAAAAGGCAGAAATTTCAAATGTTTTACCTGATACCCATCTTGTTTCTCATAGGTAATATTGAATCTGATATGATCATGCTAGGCTGTGCCAAATTTAACTGTGGGTGTAAATGTACATGCATGTTTAAACACACACACACACACACACACACACACACACACACACACACACACACACACACACACACACACACACACACACACACACACACAAGTGCGTTTGCCTATAAATAGTGATGGAGGTAACATAAGCGGGGCCCAGGCTTAGTGGTTTTCCTCCATTGATTAGCTTGCTGGCTAATGCACAATTTTTCCCACCTCTCATGCACATAGACAGACACGCAGACGCGCACACGCACGCGTTTACATCATGCGCCGCACCAGTGAGCGCTGTTTAAACTGGGGAACAGGTGTGCAACAGACAAATGATATGACGGATCATACCAAGTAGTACGAATTAGATTTTGTAACAGAACCACTAATGACACATGGAAGGATTGCACATTGTTAAGCAGGGTGTCCTCTTGCTGGTGTTTTGTGTGCTAGAGTTACCCAGAATGCTTGAGCAATTGACTGGGTGGCTAATGGTGGGCTCTGTTTTCCTCTGATGGTCATTGACTTGGCATTCTCATCGATAGTTGTTTTTACAGCTATTCGAGAGTTTTGTGTGTCCCTTCAAAAAGTAAAATTACTTCCACACTCACTCTGCATCAAGCCATCGCTTTCATCTTTTGCTTCATATTTTGGACATCATATCTTTTTTCGGTGTTTGCTCACCTTTCTTCTCTTTCCTGTTCTCATACTCCCCCCCCCCATGGTTTTGGAAAGTATTCAGTCTCGCATACCCCCAGCAAGACTATCACCACTCCACCCAGGAGACCACTCATCTCTCCCTTCAACCCCACCCCACCCCCCGTTCTCTCCATATCCATCCATCGATTGCAACTATTCCTGGACTTCTGTCATCCCACTCTGGTCCTGCTCGAGTTTCCCTTCCCTTCCCACCACAGTCTATGTGTGCGTGCGTTTGTATGGAAACTAGACGTTGTTCTTTTTCTCATTCATTTTTGGGGCAAGGTAATACATCAAAATAACTTCCATTCACTCACATTATTTTTATTTCCCATCATCAATTTGCTGCTCTTCATTGCACAAAACACACACACACACACACACACACACACACACACACACACACACACACACACACACACACACACACACACAATGGAACACTTTGGACTCAATCTGACGGGATTCATTCGTAACAACATTGCTCTTGCTGCCAAGACACCTCTACATGGTCTAAGTGGCCCAAGTATTCGTAATCCATAAAAAACGGTCAATTCTATGTGAAAAGCTTCGTCGGTCAATAGCCAAATTACTTAAAAGGAAGTTATTTTCAAGTTGCTTTTCTCCCAGTCAATGATGACTCTGTTTTCGCAAGAATTTAGTAGGTGTCTCTAGTATACTCTAAAAGTAAAGCAGTAGAAGTAGGAATGTAGTAGCTTTACTATGAGGGCTGATGACATACATTGCAAAAAAACAACAACAAAAAAACAAAGAAAATAAATGGGCCACAGACTGGTGCTTGAGGACCACTGTATTGCTCTACGTGAACTTATTGATTTTAAAAAAGCATAACGTGTTATGGGGTGGGGGGGGGGTGTTGCGAACAGCAAAGGCACATAAACTCAGGTCAACATTTTCAGGAGAGTGAGAACAATCCCGTGGTTCCCACTGCAATACGATGTGATTAGTTTTAGGAGGTGTGTGTTCATCTTGGCTCATCGAGAATGTAGGACAAACTATATCGCTGAGACCTCGAGATGCCTTTCTGAGGCCAACAAGGGCGTTAATGTTCTGAATATTCTGTGTCATTGGACTAAGTCCTCTGTGCCTGTATTAGTGTCCATGTCTTTACCCGAGCACTAGATTGAATGCACTTCCACACACCTCTATGGTAATGAAGTGACACACGCATACACACACACACACACACACACACACACACACACACACACACACACACGGACAATCAGGTCATTCCAAGGTAAAAGGACTTAGATATAGTGAAATATTCATACTTTAGAGGTGCTGCGAGTGTGTGTGTGTCTTTAATTGAGGTCCTGATGCCTCAAGCGAAATGCTTCAGAGAGAGTAGCTAACCACACACACGCACACAAAAAGACACATTAATATGTCAAACTGGCTCCACCACACACACAATTGAGTGAATAAAAGTTGTCTGTTGGTGAGCGTGCCCAGTGGTAATGTTGTGGGCTAGAATGAAGGAATGAAGAGTTCAAGTGCGTTCTGTGAATTTTGTTGTTAGTTTTTTCTAAATTCCTCATTTTCAAGTTAAAGCTAATACATATACCGGTAGTTTAAATATATATATAGCGTATTCTAAGTTGATGAAAATAGCGCTATTAAAGACTAATTTGGGACAAATCAAATTGATATTGAAACGTCAAAATGAAGAGTTTAAATGCAAAAGTAGACATTGCCCTTATTTTGGAATTTGGCAAAATTAGTTGTCTTTTTTCCTAGTTTTCAGGTTTGAGCGAATATTTTTTATTTGAGGTTTTCTAAGCTCATATAAAAGAACCAAGAGGATTATATGGAACCCCCCCCCCCCGTCTCATTTTATTAAAATAAAATGAAGAGTTCAAATGCAAAACTACACTTTGGCATTATTTGTGAATTTAGTGAAGAGGTTATTAATATAGTTAATATAAAATGACCAATTAAGAGGCTCATATGGATAAACAAACATCTCATTTTATTTTTAAAAAAGTCTTTCAAAGCTGTCTTCTCTGTCATTTCACTGCAAAACCAGACAACTCAAAGAAAACAACTGCTTTCAAACACAGGCAAGTCCAACATGTTCACATACCGTACAATTAGTCTTGTAAGATTTGTTATTTTAATCTACACTGGTCTTGTTTCCTCCATCTGTGTGGGACCCGTTTGTAAGGCTCCTTAAAGCAAATGCAAACTTGTAATTGTGGTTGTTGAAAGTTCTCATTTTCGGCCATTGAGCAGCTCCTTTAGAAGTTTTCACTCCTTGGCACCTCGTCTGGTTGTCTCATCAAGTTACAGAGTTAAAGAGTGAGCAAATATATTTTATCTTAATTGACCAAGCCGTCCCATCGTGTCTCCTCTCCATTTCAATCTGTGGCTAATTTCCACCCCCCTCTCCCCCTCTCACTCCATTCTCCTCCCGCTCGTATTTGGAAGTCCGACAATAATTTGAGGCGCCAAGGATGGAGCGAGCGAGGTGCGCGCCTCCCTCTCTCGCCCACCCCACCCCACTTTCCTCCACCTTCTAATCCCTTAAAAGCACTTATGAGATTGGCGCTGCCCGCCTTCCTCTGCCTTGCTCGTCTGCCCGCCGGTTGCCACGGCAGCTGATTGGAGGAAGGCAGGCTCCTAATTGGATCATGAGGGTGTGATGCAGGCGACAGCAGCCTTATTATGGGGAGCTGACTTTGTGCAGCGTAACCCTGCCAGGATGACCCTTCCCTTCTGTGTGTGTGTGCGCAGACTGACCTCAATGTGACTAAGAGCCTCCACTCATCGAGGCCCGCTGGCTGAGGCTGCACTGAGTGAGAGGATAGCTTGATGAAGAGATGATAGGAGAGTGGAAGTAAGTTATGGCAAGCAAAGAAAATGTGAAGAAGGTAAAATGTTATTTGCTTTTCCAATGCTTATATGCCTTCCGACAGTGAGGGGTGAGGTAGTTTTGATGGCGTGATGCACCGAGTTAATCCCCCTGAACTTTGTACTCGGGCATTGTGTGTGTGTGCGTGTGTGTGTGTGTGTGCGTGTGTGTGCGTTTGTGTGTGTGTGTGTGTGCGTGCGCGTTGGTGTCTTTGACTGCAAAGCGGCCGTGTTGTCCGTGATGGTGTAAATTGATAGCGCCGCTGCTCTCTCCTGCATTACAGCGAGTGCGGGGCTCAACATTCTGAGTTTTCCTCGCCACGTTTTTTCTTCCTCAGTGCTCTTTTTTTTTTTTTTCTCCTACACATTTCCACTTTACGTTACCACTCGCACACATTGTGAACGTTTTATCAGATGGTGTAATTTGGACCATTTGGGAAGACCTAAAAGTGGTTCAAAAATCTTGAATTTGAGAATGAATGTGTGACAAAACCAGGAGCTATTTTTTTAATGCTATATAAAACGTGGATACATTTTGTCTCCAAATCGAATGAAATATTGCCGAAATGCTCATATTATTTATTATTTATACATGTATATTAGGCACAATGTAGTTGTTTGCATGTCTGCCTCCCAGTGGAGAAGTTCTGGCTTCAAATCTCGGCATGCTTCGGCTTCCTGTGTAGAATTTCACTGCCTTTCTCTGTCATTTTAATTCATGCGTGCATGGTCAATTAAATGCAGACAAAAATCTACCACTGGTGTGAATGTAAATGTTTATTTGTGCTCTGCTTGGGTGCACTTTGGCCTCCAGGCCCCATTTTACCTGCAACCCTGTTGAAGACTAGCACAAGATAAAAGATGTGTTCTTTTTAAAAAAAAACACTCCTTACTGTTATGGCAAGCATGCCTGTGACTGAGGGTTCATACGTATTTTTGTGTGTAAATTTCAGTGCAGAGCTATCCAATTTCCGTAATTTCTAAGGCTGTGTGTTGCAGTTTCTGTCACCTGGATTGCTTTGACTTCCAATAAGCAACTCATAGAAGGTCAGCAGGAAGTAGGGAAAGGTGCATTGTGCATGTTGGATGTGGACGTTCAAGAAAAGTGAGAATTTGTGCGTGTTTCGAAACATGTATGGAGTACATGCTTACAAATGCAATTTGCCTGTGAGTTGGTTTGTCTAAGTTTGTGTGTGTGGGTGTGGGTGTGTGGGTGAGAAGCAGTCGTACAGCAGGGGGCATCTGATCCCTCCACCTTTTAAGAACATCAGTGGGTGTGAAAAGCACTGATTGCCCTAACCACTCTCATTGGGACTGAAACCCCTGGCTTAGTTGTGCTTGAGCGACTTTGGAGAGACAAGGCAGGGAAAGAGGGAGACGCGTGTGTGTGTGTGTGTGTGTGTGTGTGTGTGTGCGTGCGTGCGCGCGTGTGTGTGCGTGTTTGGCGCTTGCTTGTGTGTTTGCGTGAGAAGGATGAAGAAGCAACACGGGGCATGAGCAGAGGGTGCAACAAGAGACACAGATAGTTTGGAAACGGAAGTTAAGGTTAGCTAGCGCCTGGCGGGGTGAGTAAACAAGCTTGTTTGCTACTTGAGGGAGTTTGTGTGGAAGAGGACAAATTCACAATCATGCTGAATGACGACTGCAAGAAATAAAGAAAGAAAGGAAGAAGCTGGACGTTTTTTTTTAATTTGTGGGGACTTTTTGAGTGATGACACTCCTGTGGAACCTCGAAAGTTAAAAGCCGATGAGGTTGTACATCCGTCCATCCATTTCCTCAGGTCACAAGTATGCTGGAGTCTATCCCAGCTGTCCTTGGGCTGTAGGCGGGGTACAAAAAGACGAACAACCATTCGCGCTCACTATCACACCTATGGACAATTTCAAGTGTTCTATAACCTGCAATGCATGTTTATGGAATGTGGGAGGAAACCGGAGTACCCGGAGGAAACCCACGCAGGCATGGGGAGAACATGAAAACCCCACACAGGAATGCTGGGGCCGTAATCAAACCCTGCACCTCTATAGTAGGCCTCTGAATTCATGTCCAATAACAGGCAAGCTTGGCGTTATATATGACATGATGAATTTCACTTCAAGCTTCAAGATTTACCGTATTTTCCACGCGATAAGGCGCATGTAAATCATTCAATTTTCTCAAAAGCCAACAGTGCACTTTATAATCCGATGCGCCCTATATATGGATCAATACTCTGATTTCTTGGATGTAGTATTTTAAATGTTCTGTGAAGCTCTTTGTTCCAGGTGCGGCGGTTGTGAGACCTCTATATAGATACAGCTGTATTGCATTGTATTCCTTTTAGTGTAGCTCCGTGTAGTGGATGCATAACACAACAGCGGCCATTATTGTAGCTTCTATTCTGTGCGCCTTATAATGCGGTACATCCTATATATGGAAGCAGTTTTAATATAGGCCATTCTTTGAAGGTGCGCCTTATACTCCGAAGCACCTTATAGTGCGGAAAATACGGTAAGTTCAGTGAGGACAAAAATAGTTACCTTAACAATCGCTTGCTGCTGTCAGGCAAAAACTTCGTATGTCCAAACATGGTGAATTTAATTTTTATTTTATTTTTTTCTACAAATCATTCCTTTTGTTCTACCTCTTCCCTCGCTCTATGAGAGCCTTGCAGTATTGTGTCACCTTAAAATTGAAAGTCTGAGTGTTTTTTGGGACAGTAACGAGTGAAAATTGTTCAGTTGAATCCAGCTGAGTAAGCTTATTTTGTTAATTAAAAAAAATGGATTCCATAATGCTGGAAGGAACTTGTCAGCCTTGACGGTAAGTGTATGCAGATTCAAAACGATGTCACGTTCGTTTGCTTTTGTGAATTATTAAGGTTCAGGGGGTCAGCGAGAGTGCAGGCGTTTTCAATGATACAAAAATAACAACAAACAAAAACTTTTCTAATTTAATAACCACTATGATGCTGATGTCTCGCATGATGGTTTGAAGTTATATCTCTACAAAAAAAGGCTGGAGGTCTTTTGACTTCAGATGCCCTTTTTCTTTACCAGTATTCCTCATTAAAGTCACCAGTGAGCTAGAGTTTAGGCACGAGGCCGTGTATACCCCGAATTGGACAATTTAGTTATAAATTAACCATAAATGCATCTTTTTGGAATGATCATGCTTAATTTGTCGACAAAAACAACACAAGGAACACATTTAGCATCATGTTAAGTTTCTTTCTATGCCTCTCTCTCTCTCTCTCTCTCTCTCTCTCTCGCACACACACACACACACACACACACACACACACACACACACACACACACACACACACACACACACACACAACCACAAGCATGCACACACTCAGCATGGCCCAGTAGATTTCTAAAGCCAATGGTGTCATGGGGTCAGCTATCAAGGGGTAACCTGAGGGCTGACCCCATGGTTTGTTTGGGAATTGCGGGTCTAAAACAAGCACATGTAAACCCCCTCACATAAAAACAAATACAGGAAACAGAACTCACTCCAATGTGGATCATGTCACTTTTGATGACTTCATTTTTGAAGTTGATATGAGAGTACATCAAAGGCATTATGAGATACTTAAGGTGTTAGATCACTCAGGAGAACTCATGCACAGGCCCATCAGGATGGAGGTCAGGTGGGGGGTAACATTCTCAGGGTCTCTAATAGGTTCCCTTGACACATGATGTGTCAACACTGGGGATTGAGATGGGATGTAGCACACACATATTGGTTCACACGCACGTATTGTGCAGGTAAACAAACGTGTATGCGCTCCTAATGCATATACTTATTTCAGATTTAACGAAATACAGGGTAAATGCTATTATTGCAAATAATACACAAGTAAGACAAATTAAAATGTTTTCAAGAAAATATGACCATTCTGAGTTTATGTACTGTGCAACAAAAGTGGCATTGAACACTGTTCATCTTTACTCCTATTTTACAATCAGTAACTTGTATTTGACTTTTTGACATTGCCAAGAGTTTTTTTTTCTCACTATTTAAGTATATGAGCGAGGCTACATGCAACAACCAAATGTGCGTGTGCGTGAGAGTCTTGTTATGGATTGCCACGATGTGGACTTGACAGGATCATAATTACAAGCAGTGATGAAATCTACCAAGTGGTCTGTCCCTGCATGGCTGCGTGTGTGTGTGTGTGTGTGTGTGTGTGTGTGTGTGTGTGTGTGTGTGTGTGTGTGTGTGTGTGCGCGCGTGCGTGCGTGCGCGCGCGCGTTTGCGTGTGCATGCGCACATGTGCCATATTTGTCATCCATGGCAGCACGCTTCCTGTTAGCACACAGAAACCATGATCACACCTCCATCTTCCACTAATAGGATCGTGACAGACAACCAGAGAGAAATGGATGGATGGATGGATGGATGGAGCGATAGAGAGCAAAGAAGGGGCTGGTGGAGGGTGAAGATGGAGAAAAGATGAGAGGAGTCACCAGAGAGGGTTGAGTGAGAGAAAGAGAGAGACGGGAGGCGCTCAATTTGCCATCACGGGTGCAACGGGGCAGAAAGTATCCAAGACAGAGTGTCCGTGTGTGTGAGTGCGTCTGTGTGCGCCTGAGACATGGCAAGAGAGTGTTGGCGCGTTTGTGTGTCTGCGCGTGTGTCTAACAAGGGAGAAAAGACAACTCATTTGAATGTCAGATAGAGGGAGCGTGACGTGCAGCGAGGGAGGGATGAGAAGAATGAATATGGATTACTTGGGATGAAGATTCTATTATTTTCTGCCCGTTTCTCTGATCTCTTTGTCGCATTGCTATAGGCCTTTGTGCCTGTGTGTGTGTGTGTGTGTGTGTGTGTGTGTGTGTGTGTGTGTGTGTGTGTGTGTGTGTGTGTGTGTGTGAGATTGAAGGATGAATATGTGACAGTGGGTGTCAATTTTTCAAACGGCATAACATCAACTGCTCGTCTTGGAAGTTTTTGTGTGGTAACAAATCTAGAAACCCTCCCTATGTATTCAACTTTAGTTTCATCTGAACAGCAAGTCTTGATTACCGCTGAACGTAACTGGCATGCTCAGACAAGTGGCACACTGGCAGTAGATAAACGACTATTGATTTTGGATGTCGTAATGCTTAACGCTGATTCTGTAGTTTTAGCAAAACTCAGTTTAGCGGAATTTCAGCTTGCTTTTTGTGTTCATAAGCTGGCATACCCGTCTGGTATTTTCTCCTTTGAAAAGAATGGAAAATGTGATTGATAACAAACATGGACAATCTGAGCACAAAGCAGGACTGTGCTCGGATTTAATATTAATCTTTGCTTGATCTTCTGCGGGGTCGATTGGCAGTTGGCGAACCAACCAAACTGATATTGGCCTCCCACTGCAGGGTACCCGATGTGAATTGATGGTGTCCCGAATGGAATTTGCTGCTGCTCTGAAGCACATATCTCAAAATCACACCACTGTGGTGTGTGTTTTTGTTCCATCTTGCTGCATCTTCGTGCCAAAGAACTATGCTGAAGTGAGGTTAGCAGCTTTATTACAAGCCATTGTCTGGACTGATATGAAAGTAGCCCGAGTAGCATTTATATTCATCTCTAAGCAATTTTAAAGTTTTTGTAGGGAACATCACTTGCGAACAGATTTTTGGCGGCAGGGCTCCTTCCCTCTCCTCCGCGTACTCAATTTAAACACACACAACAGTTTCTTGCCTTGCTATGTTCAGTGTGTTCGAGTTTTCCTCTTCTATAACTTAATTCTACTTTTCTTCACCCACCCCCTTTCCCTCCCCGTCCTGGTGTCTCCTCTGATGCGTATTGTTCCTCCAACCCCCCACTGTACACACATTATCAATCTCCCCCCCCCCCCCACACCCGGCCCCCTTCACTGCCTTGCGCTGTCTGCGCTTGAGTGGCGAGCAGACAGAGGGAGCGAGACAGATGTGAGTCTCAGCTAATTTGGCCTGACACATTGAGATGCTCAGGTGGGAGAGAGGTGTCAAACAACTTCAGCCGAGAGAGAGGGGGGGGGAGGCAAAATGTAACAGCGCAATCAACTTTATTAAAACACTGCCCAACTTATCCAAAATTACCTGATTATAATGACAACCCAACTATTGGTAGGAAGAGGAGGATGAAGTGTATCGAGTTTGAGCGAAGGGAGCGAGAGAGGGTCCCAAGGTGTCCCCCCGCGATAGTGGCATGTTCCCCCTGCGTGGCCACAGCAGAGAGCGATGTCTAATCTTAGAGGGTAAGGGAGCGTGCACTCCCGAGGGCTTGTCGTGCTCAGCACCTTGTTAAGCAGACATCTCTCCTTCCATCTCCATTTCCATCTCTCTTTTCAGCTCTCTCGCTCGTTTGCCCTGTCACTGTCTTGTACATTTTCTCGTTGCCCAGATCTCTTTTAAACTCTGTCCCTTTGTGTTCCCCCCGCTCCCCTCCTTTTTTTTTTCATTGTTACCGAACTGCCATGCAAATGCTTCTCATTTTAATATTGTGGTATTGAAAGTTCATTTATTTCAGTAGCTCAGTTCAAAAAGTGAAACTATAGCTGCTAAGTATATGCTATATGCTACGATATATTTATTCCTGATATTGACAACCTCACAGTGCAGAGGTACCAGGTTTGATTCCAGCTCCCTGTGTGGAGTTTGCATGTTCTCCCTGGGCCTGCGTGGGTTTTCTCCAGGTACTCCAGTTTCCTCCCACATTCCAAAAACATGCATGACAGGCTGATTGAACACTCAAAATTGTCCCTGAGTGTGAGTGTGAGCACGGATGTTTTTTTTTCTCTGTGTGCCCTGCGATTGTCTGGTAACCGGTTCAGGGTGTCCCCTGCCTACTGCCCGAAGTCAACTGGGATAGGCTCCAGCACCCACCGTGACCCTTGTGAGTATAAAGTGGATCAGGAAATGGATGGATGGATATTGATTAACTAAACACAAGGAAATATTACATTTTTGATCAATTTGATGGCGAAAGCTCACAGCTAATGAAAACCTGCATTCTCGTAAAATTAGATTGTTAACCAATAAAAGTTGTTTTAATTTTTTTTAATTATTATGATAGAAATTATGTAGCTCATGCTGTACGCCACCTACTGGCCTAGGATAGAGTGGTTCAGAATATGGATGGATGGTTGAATGTGTGCAAATTAGGCAGTAGGACGTACGTAGGAAATAAGGGCTGTATGAAGAAATTTAAAAATAAGATTGCAAAAGTGATCTTTCAATCCTTTTCAGCCAATACCAACCCCTGATTACAGACCACGTGATCGGACTATGACAACACTATTTATTTATTTATGTATTTTTATAACGGTTACCAGTGAGCCTTATGTTTATTTAATCTGTATCATCTAAAAGTTTTACTCTTTGAATTTAACGGTAACTACTGAATACATAAAAAATGATTTTACGAAATTCAAATTTATTGGGATGCACCTGTATTTGTTTGTTGAAATAGTAGCCTCCCTCTAATAGACACCTTGCCGGAAGTAATTACTGGATGCATCGCTCACTCTAATAAATGCGGCGCGCCTCAAGCACAACCTACTCACAGCGGTTTAGTAGGTCACGATAATGACCTTTACGAAGACTGATACCACCGCAGAACATGACATCTACAAAGCTGACTTCAATAACTTGTGCAATATGTAATCATGGTCAAAATTATGCTGCTGAAACAAAATGTACTTTTTTATCTTAAAGTACAGTTTTTATTATTGTTGGCTTTTTTTTTTTTGCCTTTGGGTTTGACTGTATTAATGTCACTTTATCGGTGTTCATTTCGATATAAAAGTGGTTTAAAACATATTCTAAAATAAATTATTTTCATGTTCCCATTACTTAAAACTGCTTTGCATTTTTCATCATTCATACCTGGTGTTTTTAGTCATCTACTATGTATGGACCAAGTGGAGTCTGTAATCAATCTAAAGCCATTTCTTTAATCGGAATTTCAAGTTTAACAAACAAAAAGACAAGATGTCTGCATTTCTTTGTGCAAGTGTTGTTAATAACGAGACCTTTTTTTTTCTCCAAAGGAGCTTGATAAATGGCACTGATGACTTTTGCACGTGAGCCGTTTGTGACGCCTCGGTTGCTTGGTGCTGAGCTTTGAGCTTCCAGGATGCTGTAAAACAATGCGAGAAGCACTTTCTTCGCATTCAGACACCACCGTAATGAGAAAATACTCTTAATCCACCTCGCACACGCACATACGCCGACACAGGCAGGGAGGCACATTTCTGCTGCCCAAAGGTTTCTTGGTGAAAGCATATTGCCAGGGAAGCAGTTTAAGGAGTCGCAATTATAGTTTTGGACAACGTCATTGATTTGAACTCCTGATTAGAGGAAAGGGGACAGAGGTGTGGAGATGTGAGGGGGCAATGGTGCCCGCACACACACACACACACACACACACACACACACACACACACACACACACACACACACACACACAAACATCCAGGCGATGGAACTGGTATTCAGTCCAATTTTTACACATGGGAATCAATTCCTTGAGGGAAACACTGTTTGAGTCAGTTGTGGTTATATGTTTTAATACTGTAACTTGTGACTGAATGTTTCTATTGTTAAATTACCTGACATTAAGATTTTCTGGAACTAAAAAAGAAAGCCCCTTTTAATGACTGAGTTGTCCTTGAGCAAGGCACCTTCCTGCCCTAATGGCTCAGCAGTAGCACTATAAAACTGTCTACTAATGGTGGGTACTTGCTTTCCCCACGACTGCGATGGGTTAATTGTAGAGGTCAAATTCCGTGCAACGCGAGTCGAATGTGTTCATCATTATACCTAATGTTACAGATATGTGCAAATGGCTTCTAGGGTTCTGTTATATTAGCATGCCTGGACATTCGTCAGTTTCAAAGGCAATATACAGACGAATCGTTGCACAATCTTGTGTTTTTGTTCTAACCCGACAGCATTGGTCTCCCTGGAATCTAATACGCGTGTACATCTTCAGAAGTGTCTTACCCCTTGCCATATCATATTAATATTGAAGGAGAACTCTTTGTATTTGAAAGCACCATTGACCTTTTTGTGGGTAAAAACATGTCGACTGCTAATATTTGTGTGTATACTGTTCGAATACGATCTGAGCTGACTTCTATTTTGTTTTTTGTTTGTTTTTTTTTTTGTTTGTTTTTTCAAGATGTCTTCATTTTATTGTCGGAATTATCTTCAGACAAGCTCTCACAAAAAAACAAACAAACAAACAAACAAAAAAAAAAACAAAAGCTTGTATTATTTCCTGCACCTTTGATCTGGTTGCTTTTATGGTGGCCATACATTTCTTGAAGTAATTTGCAGCCCCAATTTATTGCTTTCCATGATGCCAGATAAAAAAAGTCACCTAAATGCTTCCTAGTAAATGGAATTACCAGGTAACACGCAAACACTTTGTCTCTGATACCTCTTTCATTGAGGGCCTGATGAAGTCCGCGATATCTGCTGTGTTACGGCATTCATTTAGGTAGGTGTGTGTGTGTGTGTGTGTGTGTGTGTGTGTGTGTGTGTGTGTGTGGGTGTGTGTGTGTGTGTGTGTGTGTGCGCGCGGTCAGGCAAAGCTTGGCTCTACACGCTGTTGTCAGATTGTAATTGAGTAAGCCCAGTTCGAATGCATCTCCATCAGCGCTCCCTATCAGTGTGAGCGCGCTCAGTGGAGAGCAACTTCAAATCCACCAGCCGTTACTAACGCGCCAGGAATGGCGGGATGACTTCCAGCTTTCTTTTTTGAAACGCTTACTTCACTTATTCATTTTGCGATGGAGCTTATTAAATGGCGACAGTGCTGCAACTTTGCCACAGTGTTGGCACGCACCGTCTAATCAACTGATCGGGGGTTCTTACTACTTCTTGGGATGGAAGAAAATGTGATCATTTTGGAATATCATTCAGAGATACAGAAATGCTTTGATTTTTCTCATCAATAGAAAAAAAAACTAAGACTTGACTTGGACTTGGGGATTAAAGACTCAGAACTTGATTTGACTTGAAAGATTTGACTTGTTCATTTTAAATGTTCTGTTCAGATAGAGTATAATAATAATTTTATGACGGTATGTGAGTACATATTGGGAATTGCATTGTCATGACTGGAGGATCGGCCAAGCTATATTTGTGAATAAATAAGTAAATAAATAAACACATTTTAAAACTCGTCCAAAAACTGCTTTTCCCAGTTGGTCAGGTCTTCAGCCATGGTGGAATCATTGTGATGCCAAACTTGCCGACTTGCAGACTGGACCCTTTCAAATAGATATGTTGATATCATCCATCCATTTTCTAATCCGCTTGATCCTCACCAGGGTCGCGGGCATGCTGGAGCCTATCCCAGATGTCTTCGGGCCGTAGGCGGGGTAAACCTTGAACTGGTTGGCAAGTGGTGTTAAATTGAAGGTAACTATCTTGAGTCTTGTCATATATGCGTAAAGGTTTGATAAATTGGCCAACAATGATGATTGAACCTGATTGGTCCTCTCTTTTTATGAAGACCAAATGCAGCAGGTCCCACTGCACTGATAAGCTCACTTCATTTGACTTGACTTGCCCTTGATAAAAGGACTTGGGACTTTCTTGAGACTAGACTGTTTATGATTTGAGACTGATTTGAGATTTGTGCATGTGTGACTTTATCCGAGATCTGTTTATCGTACATATTGGCATTCTTTACTGTCATTGAAGTGTATACATAAGCTCGTCACTGTTCATATTGAAGTCACGAGAGACATCTGTTTCTCCAAAATGTTGCTCGCATAGAGGTTACAATGTATATGATGAAACAATATGAATGTGTTGGGATGTATTTATCAATCATCACAGAATGAGGTGTTGGGAAAGCTTTGCAATTGCTCTTGAAAGTATTTGAATTGCTTTGGAAGAGTAATATAAAGCGCAAAAGCGTCCTTACTATGTTTTGTGTGTGTGTGTGTGTGTGTGTGTGTGTGTGTGTGTGTCTGTGCGTGTGTGTGTGTGTGTGTGTGTGTTCTGAAACCATGTCCTCTATGCCCCTGCATTGTTCCACACGCATTGTTTTTCTTCTCAAAAAGTCACAGGTTGACAAGGTGCAGTGCACTGTAAAAATTACACCATGTTTATACATATTTATTTCCTCTTGACAGTTTAATTATTTCTGGCCCCATTGGTGGAAATCGTATAAAAAAAAAAAAAACTTGTCGTGTTCTTACAGATTCTAATTAGGAATGCCGGGAAATTAAAACATAGTTGTTTCGAAATGCTGTCATTTTTTTTTTTTTTTTTAACTACGGCCTCATCTTGGAATTATGTCTCAATCAGCACAGGCGGAAATAATTACTTGTATACCTTCTAACTGCCAGCATTTACCAAATGGCAAAGCAATTTACAGCCATCATGGCCCAAGAAGCAATCATTGGGCCAACGATAAATTCAAAGGCTGACGGCCTGGAGAGCAACATTGAAAGGAGGGGTTATTGTGGAGAATTAGATCGGAGATAAAGGCGAAAGCGCTGCTTTTCTGTTTGTTTTCCTCCTATTTTCTCTTTAATAGTTTCAATTGATTCTTCGAACAACATTTTACAAGTTATTCTACAGTAAAATCATCAGCCTGACAAAAAAAAAAAATGTGTTCAGTAGAAGGAGCGGTGTGACCGTTAAGTGATTATTTCCACACACACCATTAAACCGGCTCATTGCCGGCAAACACATGGACAAAAGCCCGCGTGAAGACATGAGCATTTGCACCGCATGCACTTCAACAACACTCCCCCCCCCCACACACACACACACATATTGTCTGCAAAGTAATTACTCACACACGTCGTTAGACACTAAAACAGATGAAGTGGAGTGTGTTTATGTTCTGTGTGTCTTGCAAACTGCTCTTTTACGCACACGCGTGTGGTACCATTAGACAACTGCAATTACAAATGAACTACATTTCACTGTCGTGTACAACACAAAGCCAGGAGAGTAGGTAACACAAAACTAGTGAATATAATCCGCAGTATAATGAAAGGGCGTTGTGCACATATTTATTATATTTTGTTTTAAGGAAAATAACATTCTAATGTATTCTACTTTCTAAAAATGTCCAGTAATACCAACATTTCATGGAATGTAAAGCATTGAATAGTATGCGTTTTGTGATAATTCAGTGGACATTGTGCCGCTCATTCTGGTGTGCACAAACTGGCCACCGGGGACACTATAACATATCGAGCCACACTACACGTAGATTTTTAATTATTTAAAACACAATTGCCAATGTTTCCAATGATGACTTAACATTAGATGTAGTATGATATTATCATAATCTGATATTACTATGAAACAATTAGACTTGTTTCTTTTCACTTTGTGTTGCGACCAGGGTTGTTCATTTGCTGATGAAACACCGAACAGTCTCAACTCAACTATAATATTAGTCGTTTTCCATTGAAGATAAAGAATATATGTCCAGGACTACTGGTGGATGCTCTGTCTTCTTGTGTTGCTACCACTTTTGTTCAATTAAGTTTTTGAAAAGTTTCTCATTCCTGTCACATGAATGTTAGTTTGGTTACCTTTAGTTTTGCATTTTGTGTTAGCATTAAGCTAGCAGACGTTCATAAGACAAATACCGTTAATATGCTTTGGTTCAATACACATGTAATGCTCCCAACTAAAGACAAAAAAAATAAATAAACGTCCGAACAATGGCTCATGTCTTAAAAAAATACATCAATCGGTGGTTTGTGATAAGTGCATGCAGATAAAGCCTTAGAATCATGCTTTATTGAAGATATAACTTTGTAACCTTTGTAATGAAAATAAATAAATACCAAAAAAAAAAAAAATCTGTCACAAAGAAACACCCTCATGTCTTAGGCAGTAGGCATTCACCAATCACGATATGTTCACTGTTAAATGCACACATGTTTTCAGAGCATATAAACACCCAAAATTCAATCTTGACCTTTGACCCCGCTCCAAACAATCCGACCCCTGACAGGATTTAGACCACAGTTGACTTCAAGTGGGAGAATATGTTTTGCCGGATGTGATCAAAATGTCTCGTCTCGCTGTAAGGGGAGACATCCATCTCCAAATTGGCTTCAAACACTCAAGCATTGTTATGTCCACCGCTGATATTGACCAGTAAATGAGAAAATCCTTATTTGATTTTATTGGGCCATTCACATGAAATGAAAACAGTCAAAATGGTCGTATGTGCCACTGTTTACTTGCTGCTCTGCTGATGGACGTCGGCTGGGGTTACAGTACATACTTTTGCTGGCTGAACCGAGAACATGGCACACAATATGGACGTGTCAGATTGTTTCGGTGACTAAATCACGTCGAATGGCATTCAATGGTGTGTAGGTTGAACTACATTGGAACCCCATTCACTGTGTGGAATACCTTCCTGGTCCACCAGTTTTAGGTGACTATAGTGAGGCATTTAATAGACCCACATGCTTTAAAGCAGTGATTGGCAAAAGCGCTACGCAAAAGAATCACTGAATTACATGTTTAATTTGTGCATGATGTGATAATGGCTTCAACTTTCGTTTGTTTTCAAACATTTACGAAGGTAACACTGGCATAAACACGGCATTCTGGTTCATATTGCATTTGCGAAATACGAATTAAGCAGCAAAATGCACCCGTTTTGATCCATCTCAGGGGGTGGCCATTTTGCCAATTGCTGTGGACTGATGATGACATCACACTTTCTCAGATAGCAACCAATCACGGCTCAGTTGTGAACACCACATGACCAAACTCAGAAAACAGGTGAGCCGTGATTGGTCATTGTTGGATTTTGATGCTTAGTTCATCTTCCACAAACGCAGTATTAATCAGAATGCCATGTTTAGACTAGTAGGGCCACACAGAACATATCAGGAATTTTGTTGAGTTGACTTCCCCTTTTCATGTACTTTTCAGGACTAAAACCCACTTTTTTGCAATATAATACAATACATCCTGATTTGTGCTTTTTGTCTTTTGATGAACATTTGCGCCTACTACGCTTCTGTATTTTGGTCATCATGGTGATACTTGGAGAGTAAGTCTTTCTAGGTGGTAAAAATAGAAAGTTTGAGAAGCACTGTTTTAAACCTATTAAAACTTAAATATTACATAATAATAATAATAATAATAATAATCGTCACCATGATAATAATTCCAAGAATAAAATGTATAGAAAACATGGTCATTGTTTGAGGAGGCGGAAGCTGTAGTTCAAAAAACTGGCATTCAATTGGCCGAGACCAAACCGGCTCCGTCAGATGACATCGCCAACATGCATCTGACAGCAGTTGCTGGTTTGCTCTCGGCCTCCAACCAGTGACTCTTGTTTCACAATTCGTGCTCCCTTAATTTTTGGGCCACTTTAGTTAGTAGTTCATTTTTTTGGTATGACTCAATTTTACGATAGATTCTTGGTTTGTGTGTCAGCTTTTGCTCCCTTTTGCTTTTGGCTCATTTCTGTGACGTGTTATTTTAGTACATTGTAAATGATTTTTTTCTTGTAAATACCTTTTTACCTTTGACTTATTTTTATTAAATCTGGTAAATTGATTAATGTATACCACCCTTGGGGACCGAGAGTCTCTGTTATGTTATGCTCCTAACTAGAAGCGTGCGTAACACCACTTGAGGATGTGTGACGTGCAGTGTCACCCACATTGAAAACAAAGCTGGAGACTCTTTTGACTATTTCCTTAATTTACTCATGTGTAATATATTGTGTAATAATGTTGTAATATCGCCATCGCTACATAGTAATTGAATGTACAGTCATACCTCTCACTATTCAGGATTTGCAGGAGTTGCTGTTAAGTGGCCATAATCCATAGCTCCCTCTGTTGGCCAGTAGTGGATTACAGTGCCACTCTCCTTTGCCTAATCCTTCAATCCCTTCCCTCTTTGCTTTAATTTTGTGTTATATTGTAAAATGAGCCTGCATGAAGCTGAAATGTTGTTTGTATGAGTGCCAGCCATTTATCAATGTGTGGCTTGTGGTCAGGTACTTAAGTGAGCAGCTCCTTGAATTTCTACAATACTATTCTGACCTGCTGGCACCCCTGTGAACTTTCTGTGGCCTATTGAGTGGTGTGATTGATGACACTATGACTCGCGATGGATAATTCTTCTGCACAGTGCACGCGCGCGCCCACACACACACACACACACACACACACACACACACACACACACAGACACACATATGCAACAGCAGAAAACTGAGAGAATGAGAGATTTTTTTTATTTATTATTATTCTTTTAAGTAGACTTAATAATTTATAGCAGACACAACAATTCAACTGACTATTCTTCCATACGATTCAGAATTTTGATGGAATGCTACATTTCAAGTAGAGCTTCTATTGGTATGGATTTCTTAGATAATTTAGCAAAAATCACACAGAGCCCGAGCACACATGGACGCAAACACAGCATATATTTATTTCTAGGCGTGTACCAAAATGTGTGTGTATGTGTTTGTATATGTATATGTGTATATACTGTATTGTGTGTGTGTGCGTGTGTGTGTGTGTGTGTGTGTGTGTCTCTATATATATATATATATATATAAAGTGGTAGGCGTGTCCTTAAGAGACATGCTATTTTGTCCAGGGAGAGATAGAAGTGGCCTAAAGGGGTCACTGTCAACATGCACGTTGACTGAGGGACAATCAATAGCTGGGGTGGGGGGAGGGAGAGGTGAAGATGCGGGTCACTGAGGGGATAGAGCAGCCAGGGGAGAAAGACACAATGAGTCCAGGTTGTTTGATGTTGGATTTAAAAGAATATATCAATATTTTTCAATTGGTGAAGGGTTGGAAAATTGTAAATTTGGTTATGGCACATAACTTGTCTACTTTGAGGAAGTGGCATTGGCAGACTAAAAATGTTTGTCTTAGTGCAATTCTGTGCACATTGGCAAAATGTCGTTTTTGCTGGAGCTCGAGTTTCTTATTTATTATTTCCAATTTTAGATTCACACTGACAAAACCAATTATTTCAGGCTATGATGCAAACCTGAGTAAGTGAAATAATTTCCTTTGAGATAGATTGGACTTTTTCTTTGGTTTGGTTTCAGCAAAACATTTGTAAGTCTGACTGTGTGTGTGTTTAACAGACAGAGGTTTTTGGTAAAGCATTTGTTTGCCCAGTAGTGACGGCAGCATTGATTCACACTCATCTTTGTCGATGCTTATAAGTCTCTGGATACATCATAACTCTGTGTGTGTGTGTGTGTGTGTGTGTGTGTGTGTGTGTGTGTGTGTGTGTGTGTGTGTGTGTGTGTGTGTGTGTGTGTGCGTGCGTATGTGTGTACATGTGGATGATAGATAGATAGCGTGTGCGTGCGTATGTGTGTCTGTACATGAATCTCAAAGCAAGTGTGTGTGTGTGTGTGTGTGTGTGTGTGTGTGTGCGTGCGTATGTGTGTACATGAATCTCAGAGCAAGTGTGTGTGTGTGTGTGCACGCGCGCTTGGTTCTGACTGCATGCACCACATGCGCGCGGCAGGCAGTGCATCTGAATGAGTGTTTGTTTCTGGAGCGTGCAGCTCATTGTAAGAGATTGTCAAAATTGCAGCTGAAAAGTTTGATTTTTTGACTCCACATGTTGCAGATGCAGTCGGTCACCATCGTTAAGTCAGGTGGAGATTATCATCAGATCCGTCCACATGCATGTTGACCGGCTCAAAGTTTGGTGAGTCAATTCAAAAGAAATACATCTGAAAGTTAGTGAAGTTGTGGAATGGCTCAGCCAGAGCCCAGATCTAAAATCAGTTCATAATGTGCAGTGTGCCCTGAGGCTGGCTGTACACAGGAGCTTCTCTTACATTCTGAAAAATTAGGAGCACTTTTGTAGGGCAGAGTAAGTAAGTAAGGGTTAGTAAGCTGTTTCTTTTTGACAAAATTCCAATCCAAAATCGTAAAATGATGACATCACTTAAGTAAAAGACGCTTCATAATGTGCACACCAATAGAGCCATCCATCTATTTCCATTACCACCCGATTGTAGTTTTAAAAATACATCCCAACCCCCTACCAATTGGTCAGATTCTTTTTGGACAAACTTTAGCAATCTACTGTTGTTTGTTGTGGTTGTGCACCTGAAGACGTGTATCTTAACATCGACACCGGTGTGTTCACTCTCTGTGTCCTTAAGCTAACAACACCATTGTTCGAAAACAAGAAAAATGCAGTTGTTTTGACTCACCCTTTTAATTACCTTGACCTGAATGATAGAGAATATACACAGACATAAAAAAATAAATAAATAAAGAACACATTGGTCATGTCTATTGAAATCGTGACAGTAAGACGTTGGCAGTTGTACTTTTAGGCGAACAATATGCACAGTGGGGTTTTCCTCTTAGACCACCACAATATTGCCCCTTAAACGATGCTGTTGTCTTGAGGTTCTCATCACTTTAAAACGACACAAAGAACAACAATTTACTTTGCAAACCATGCTCATGTGGGAAACATTTGAATCCATATTTCAGTTTCCGAAATGAAGTTATCTCACACCGCGCACTCACATTCACACGCACACACGCAGGCACGCACGCATTGACATCAAAGCAGAGATTGGTTTCAGGAAATGTTTTATTATCAGCACCCCCTCCAAAGCTGCTAATCACAACCACTTTCTTTCATCTTTGCATCCCCTCGTTCCTTCCCTCACGATTCTGCGGCTCCCTCCCTCCCTCTCCCTTTCTCGAGTGGAGCAAAATGCCTGATTTTTAGGAAGAAACATTGGGGGGGACGCTTGAGTGGAAATTGTTTGCTTCACTAGGTTTTAGTATCCCGTATATATCTTTTATTTGTTTGCCTTAATTGTGGAAAAAGTCTCTTTCTGCACAGTTCCTATTCTGGGGGAGCCGGAGTTCCACTTCCAGTATTGCAAATTGTCTTGAAATATGGAACTGTGGAGAATGGACAGGAGCTGGACAAAACAATACACAAAAACCAGAAAATGATTTTAGTTTCCTAATTGCCATCACGCCACATTCTCCTTTTTGTTTTTTCCCACTTTCAAGCTCATTCGTCAGTTGTGATGAACTCACTTCCAATCCTTTAAAACAAAATGCACGTACTTTCAGCTTGTGAGGGTGCTGCCATACATCACCGTGTCTTGTGTAGTGCAATAGAAAACGCTTGGCTGATAATGAAGAGACAGAAAGGAAAAATAAAGAGCCGTCTTGCCTTAAATCTTCCTCCTCACCTGTCTCTTGCTCATCTGTCTTTCCCCCGCATCCCTCTTTGTCCGGTCCCT
>NW_017804971.1:424211-451454 GCF_001891065.2 Hippocampus comes
CCCCCCCCCCCCCCCCATCCCGCGGGCCCCTCCCGTGCGTAGCTGTCACCTTCCGGCACCCGCTCAGTCCCTATTAAGAACGACAGCCCATCTGCCGCCTGCCCCGCTAACAGCTCCCGTCGCTAACGCTAACGTCTACACACAAGTCCATCCGCTCACTCAACACACACACACACACACACACACACACACACACTGAGCCCCATCTGCCCTGATGCTGACACGAAACCAACATCACACACCTTTCGCCATGGTTTTGTGAAGCTTTGTGATTATCCTGCATAATAATTTAATTACAAACTGTACAAAATGTTTTTAGCATTTATTTGTTTGCATCAGTGTCATTTTCCAGTAACATTAGCAAGAGCGTATGCATGAACCACTGCAGTGACGCACTTTCAGAACAGTCCACGCCGCGAACATGGCATGAATGCTGCATTCCCGGGATAAGCGTCAGGGCACATCATTTGCACTTCATTTTTAAATACAAATGGTTTTTTTTCGTGTTGCCCAAGAGTTTTCAACTTTTATGATCTCCCTCAAATGTACACTTGCCGAACTATTGGCATGAAGGAGTTTTTTTCAAGTGAACTCCTGAAAGCACAGGTTCCTCTAGCGCTCTTTTCAAAATCATTTGAGGAATATTATTTTCATAAAACTCATTAATAAAAACAAGCCTTTTTCGAGTAAGCCTAACCCTTGATCTCTGACTACTGAACTTTGTATGAACTCCCTAAAACACAATCTACTCTAAAATACACACGCAAAACAATTTGGACGAGAATCTTATGTGGTTTTAATAGCCTGCATGCAGTCAATTAAGTTTTTACGTCAGTTTTCCGTTTGTATGAACTCCCTAAAAACACACCCTTCTCTAAAATACACACGCAAAACAATTTGGATGAGAATCTTATGTGGTCTTAATAGCGTGCATGCAGTCAATTAAGTTTTTACGTCAGTTTTCCACTCAATGCGGTGCTTTTGTTTTTTGCATGAACTCCCTCACACACACACACACACACACACATGGCCATAACACGCAGAACAGCATTCGACGCTGTTATTTCAATTTGCTTTGCAATATGTTCCGACGGCCTCTATACATTTAAAAGGCAGAATAGGAACTTGTCAGTTATCACCAGAGGTGTGGGACTGTTTTGCATTAACTCCCTCACACCCACACACACGGCCGTAACACGCAGAACAGCATTCGAGGCTGTTATTTCAATTTGCTATGCAATATGTTCTGACGGCCTCTAGACATTTAAAAGGCAGAATAGGAACTTGTCAGTTATCACCAGAGGTGTGGGACGAGGTCACTGTTGTTCCTGTTCCTGGGTTTCAGCTGATCAATTCAGCTGTTAAATCATTCCCCCTGGCCATTTTCTAATGAATGGAATTCACAGTTAATCTGACCAAGCGTATATTCAGAGTGAGAGCCAGCCGTAATCAGAATAAAATACTACAATTTGGATTTTCTGCAGTTACATTGTTTGATGCGTGTTGTGATGACATCACACTGCCAAGCAGGGTAATTAGGGTGCAGTCTGTGTGTGAGTTGGCATTTGTTTCCTTCAGGGGTAGGTGCCTTTTGCATTAGTAAGAATGGCAACTGTCTCATCAATCACTACATCTGCATGTCACCCACAAACACACACACACACACACACACACACACACACACACACACTGACATGGTCATTCTATTCACAGATGGGCCAGCAACACATGAGCGACTCACTGAGCCACACACACAAACACACACACACACACACACACACACACACACACACACACACACACACACACACGTATGCGCAGTGTAGTCTAGGCTGCAATCGGATGAGCAGAGTAACAGTTTCCATTAACAATGTTTACATTAAATTACAAGAGGAATTCGTGTCTTTTTGGTTTGATTGTTTTAAATGCGGAATGAATTAAAATAAATCAAAGCTCCACCCAAAAGATACTGTATGCTGTACATCATTTTGTCAGACTGCTTTCTGTCCAAAATGTGTGGGAATGAAGAAATACAATTTCTGATCAAATATATATCAACAACATTTCAATAAGGAAATTGTTAACTATGCCATATAGAGGAAGTAATGGGATTCAAACTAGCATCATAGTGGAAATGCCTCTGTTGGTGATGACAGCCAGGACAATATCAAGTGGGAAAAAAACAAACAAACAAATACTATGAAGTGTTTTCTGTCTATATAGCATTGTGACACGGCAAGCAAAGCCAATAAGAGTGCTGAGCAGCAAGATATCGATTGGTCCTATTCACCCGAGTGGAACTAAAACCAACAAATTACACAACCCCACCCTCCACCTTTCACTCTCTACATGGAGGGAGGGGCAAAGGCGTCACGGGTGACTTCTGGGTTGGTTTGGTCGTCACCTACTTGCTCTGTAGTTACAGTTCACAATATTAGCTTCACCGACAGTAGCTAATAGGATTCATGAGATTTTAACAATATTGATCATTGTATTTAACAGTGGTGTCTAACTGTATTGTAACACACCCAAATAATCATGTTTTTCTTGTGTATTTCAGTTACCTTATTTAGCGTCATGACAGTGGCACAATTTGCTTTCACGTCAGCAAAAGTCCCTTTTTTTGTGGCCCGTCTGTTATAATCAATTAAGTTTTTAGCAAAGGAGAATTTTGATTGCATTGACTGCAATGACCTTATCATTCCGGCGATAACCTCTCCCCTGACACTGCACTGCCTTTGATTTCACACATCGTGCGTCGCCCTCCAGGGCTTTTTGCTTTTTAGTCCCTCCGTCAGATGGCCTTATTCACAGCGAGAACAGCCTCAACCAGGCAGCCTGGTTGACAAGAGCACATATTGAAACATTTAGACACCAAAGCCGCATGTTTAAATGGTCATTGTGTGGTTGTTCACTATACATCCATGTTTAGCTCCTCAAAATGAAATATTTTCGGCATGTATGCATAGTTACTGTGTAAGATCATGCATGCATGAATATGTCATGAATAAAATTTGACTTCCGTTTGTCTGTTTAGTTACCATCTAATTCATGCCTTACATACTGAAATTGTCAAATGTTTTAATGTTGTTTATTGCTGAACCAAATAGTTAGCATAAAAGCATAATTGCCTTAGGTTTTTTTTTTTAACTCTCAAGATTACCAAGAGGAAAGAATAACATTTATCGCAAACACATTTTTTTTAATGATAGTGACAATGAGTTAAATATGACTATGTAACTATGCGATTAGGCTGCCATGATTTGATGTACTTGCTTGTCAGTTAAAAAGATCGGCATCTTTTTGGAAAAAAAAAATAATCCCAAATCAAAAAGGCCACTGCTGTCTTCCAGAATGAACTTATCGAAGGGCCCACTAGTGAACAGCAGCACTGACGACAGCTCCAAGTCGACGTACGGTAAATGCGGCGCTGGCGCCTGGAGGATGCACCAGAGCTACGAGCCCCTCGAGGCCAACCACATGAGAGACCCACATGCCCTCTACAACCCAAGGTAACACCCGTGATAGGACCGTCTTCATTTCGGTCCTTTTGCAAGACATCATAGGCCACCATCGCATTGTTGTTTCAGTGACATTTTCCATCGTAGTCATTTTGGCATAATAAATCAGTACATGGAAGGACAGAAATGGAAATGTTCCAGGACTGATTTTTTTAAAATCCAAATTAGGACTTTTCCCCTTTGACACAATCTCCTTGGAGCCGAATGCAATTAGCCAGCATTTCCGCCAAATCTTCATGCCCTTTTCGAATCCTTTTCCTGGACCCCCCGCAGCTCTGTCATCATAGCCATCTTGATGTTGTCCATTTCTTCAAAACGGATCCTCATGATGAGCCCATTGAGCTTGGGACTGAGGGGGTGGGGCTTGGTTGCGTGGTGCAATCATACGGAGCCAATTTCAGTGAGTTGTAAGGTGGCTTCAGCACAATAACAGTCTAATTGACAAGGAACTGTCAGATGCTCAGGACATTGTGAGGTGAAGCAGCCACAAGTTAGTCTGGCCCCCAAAAAATCTAGAAAGAAAACATTACAATTTTGGTGTTTGAAGGTGAAGGTTCAGCAATTAATTTCCCCTTGTTTGTGGAACAATCTACTCGCCAGAATCAGAATGGTACCACCCATCTCTTCACCATTCTCGCTAAACCAGGAAGTATCTTGCTCTCTTTGGTTCGGCCCTGGTGGATGTCTGCATTCTTAGTTGGTCATGACAACAAAAGAAAAACAAACAAATGTATTGAAGGCCCTAGTGACGTACAATGTAATCCTCCATAGTGTCGGATGTCATGCTCAGCGAAAGTCGAGAGGAAACTACTGAACACTGCTTCATTCTTCTCATCATTACTCTTGAAATTGTATATTTTTACATTCTATGTGGGACATCTTCCCCACAACTGGTTTCATTTTCAAGCTCAAGGACAAATCAATAATACAAATAAGCCTTGAAACAAACTTTAACTCACTCCTACCAAGCAAAATGAAACTGTGGGCTTCCGTATTTAGAAGCACAACTGTAAATACGCCACTTGTTTCATGTCTAAACACAGCGAGCGCATTCCTTGTCCTCTCTCGCTGCCTGACGTTTCTCTCTTGTTCAGTCTTTTAATCATTCTGAGTTTGTGCGGCAAAGCCACAGAGACGCCATATTGTCATTGTAAGTATGCGATTTGCTCCTCATTAGCACTCTATGGTTTGATTGTGTTGTGGGATTTATGCATACATGTAGTACACGTAATTGCAGCTTGTTGTCTTCGTTGCTATATGCGTCGACCCAAAACCTATTTGACCTGATGGGCTGGAATTGTGAATGATCGCTGAATTTATTTCACCACCTGTTGCCATGCTATCGATCAAGGACTGTATTGTCGGGCTGAAACTTGCAAAGCACTTCGGTTTTAAGTGTGCGTCAGCGCGCGCACATGCATGTGTGTGTGTGTGTGTGTGTGTGTGTGTGTGTGTGTTTGTGTGTAGACTGGAAGTCTTAGGCCAATAGGATTTCAGGGTTAGTCTGGGTCAAGCCAATTAGAGGTCTGGCGAGCCTTTCTCACGCAGTCTCTCAGCCAATCATGGAGGGGAGCACAACAAGCACCCTTTGTGTGTGTGTGTGTGGGGGGGGGGTGCCATTACCTTGGCCAGAGACACTGTATTAAATTTGAAAAATGTTGGAGTCAAACTATATTTGACACACGTCACTTCATCAGATACAATCAAATGATATCCAACGCAAGATTTGGAAAATTCTGATAGACACCATCAGAGTGGTTTACAACTGCAAGAGCCGTTTCTAATGTTTTGCCCCTTATGTGTTGCAAAATAAGACAACCAAATGATTAGAAACACAGTATTGGGACTCTGAACCGCAGATTAAGTGAATTATGTATTTATTTTTTATATTGAATTCTTCTGTGCTTATCCTGGGTGCTATCAAAAAGAAAATAATTGATTAAAAATCAACGTGATCATTTTCCACATTCACACTTGAGCAGAAGGCCAGCATCAGATCGCATGAGCACTCATGTCAGGTTGTGCGACCGCCGACTGTGTTGATGGGATTTATTTACACTGTTTACAGCACACACATGCACACTGTAATTGCAGCATGCAAGGTTCGACATTGCAAACGGTTCCAAAATAGTTCAAAAACCTTAAAATTGCAGACTGTGATTCCACGAGAAAGTGCGTTACAATTCATGTTGTCAAGCTTTGAGAAAAAAAATAAATAAAATCAAACACCAAATCATTTAATATATAAAGAAAAAAATGTTTCGATACTTCCACATTTAATTAGTTGTTATTTTGTTGGATTACATATTTTCCGCTATTTTAACACATTTTCAGATGGTGCCATAAAGTTGAAAGTTAATTCGGGGGATATGTTTAATTTGCATTTGGAATTCTGCTGTTTTCAGTGGACGACAGCAATTTTATTCCCCTTTTTTATTTAGGCCATCAAACCATGGGAATGTGATTAATGTCAGCCAGCCACGCGCCACTGGCGCGTGCACACACACGCGCGCACACGGACACACACACACACATAACTGATACACACATTGACTTGCCGTAAACTGAGTCCAATGTAATCATAATGATAAAGCAGATTGCCTTAACACACAGCTGGGCCACACAACAGCTCCGCGAGCATGCATGTGCGCATGAGAGTGTGTGTGTACACACACACACATAAATGTAGTGTGTGTGTAAAAATGTGTATATATGTATGTGTGTGTGTGTGTGTGTGTGTGTGTGTGTGTGCGTGTGTGTGTGTGTGGACAACGCTGATTGGATTGCAGATTTATAGAAGAGGATTACTGGCGGAGCAGAGAGAGAGCGAGAGGGAGAAAGAGAGAGACAGACTTTCAGACACTCACCTCTCATTAACTTCCACCCCCTTCACCTCTGCTCGCACACACATACAAACAGACACACACACACACACACACACACACACACACACACACACACACACACACGCACACACACTTAAACAGAAACAAACATACATAGTGGAGGTCACATGTCAATGCATATTCCTCCCTGCAAAACAGTGGAGAGTAAGAACAGATGCAGTAGACAGTGGCACAGGCAGTGGGCCCTCCAACAAACCTGATTATGAGTGGATGTGAATTAGATTCCTTAACAGATGGTCCGGACACCAAGCTCGAAGGTGCATGGGCCAGAGTGAGAGGAGGGAGGGAGGGGAGAGGAGGTGAGGGTACAAGGGAGGTAGAAGCAGCAAGATCAGGGGCAGAGAGGAGGAGAAATGTCAGCAGAATTTGACCATCATCATAAAATGTGCTGCGGCCAAATATACTGGATGTTGGTTCCTGGTGAACATTTTTCTTTCTCGTTCTTCACCTCCATGAACACATCTGTTCCGATTAATTGGTAATATTAAGATCTAGAATTGTCATGACTAGAGCACAGACTTAAGAATCCTAATTGAGATCAACAGCAAACCGTAACCCTTTGTCGTGAAATGCTGCACGTGTGAATTTTGTCAATCGGGAGTCAGACAACACTCACAGAGAAATGTCTTTTCAGATGGAGACAAAAGTGTAACAAGAGAATACATATGACAAGGAGCACAAGAAAACTGGACTGAAACTAAAGTGAACCTAATCCAAACAAACAAAAACACAAATTACATGAACCAGAGCACTTTTCGTGATTTTGTGCCTTGCTCAATGGCACCGAAGCTCTCCCCCCTAAACTTGGAACCTTTGTCCGATTTTCATCACATTCTTTGGGTACTATTCTTATTGATGAGAAAGCATCAGAAATGGTAACCGGGATGCTATGGTGGTGAAGCCCGTGAGCATCACACTCAAATGGTTCCGTGTTCAAATCCCGTCCGTGGTGTGGCGTTTATGCTTGTGCTAATTTCCTCAAGGTACCCCCGATTCCTCCCATATTTCCTCAATTCTCTAGCGGCATGAATGGTTGCCAAGTCTCGGGTATTACCTCGGATAGCTCACCCGCCACCCTAATGATGACAATTAGTATAGAAAATGGGTAGATGGAGGGGAAGAGAGAATATTTAGGGAGCATTTTTGAGTTTTTGGGCCGGTGTGCCTTATTGCCCATCGTTCCTCCGGTCGTCCCTGACTGTGATGGATAGGTGTAAATCATGACAATCCTGTCGTGACAGCCCAATTTCCTCCAATCTGATCTGCTTAAAGAATTCAGCTCACTTGTGTCTCCTTGCCTCCATTTCTACTTATCCTCTTCTGCACTCGGCCCGCTTCTCATTCCCTCAAATGTACTCCCGTTTTACTGCGCACACTCCGCTCTTCGCTTTTACGGGCCCTCTCTCTCTCTCTCTCTCTCTCTTTCTCTCTCTCTCTCTCTCTCTCTCTCTCTCTCTCTCTCCCCCGTTTCCCTCCACATTTCCTCCTTGTCGCTTCTCCACATCCTGCCCTCCCGCTCCCTCCCGTGTCACATTTGAAAGCCCTGTCATATTTATGAGACTGGAAATCCTCTTTCACCATCTGCTTAATAAAAAAAATGTGCTTTTAATCCGATTCGGCATATTTTGTTTTTTTTAAAGTGCTTATTTTTATTATACTTCTGTGCAATTTCATCGGTTGCCCAGCTCTCTATCTTGTCCAAGTGTGACGGAGCGGGAAGAGAAATGTCACGGGAAGTGTGTGGGGAAAGGCTCTTGCACCGCAAATACTTGATGATAACGCTTTGAATACACGCATACTCGCACACGTACACATGCACACACACACTCACACGAGACGAACACTAACCTTGATTTCTGACCTTTCTTTTCTAAATGCACCAGCCAATTTCCATCCTTATTTGCATGTGCATTTCCTCGGATCAAGTCATTACTCATTTACCTCAATTAGATTTTTTGGGGGGGTGGGGGGGTGGTGGGGGCACAAGTTGAGTACATTTCATGACTGTGCTCGTAAGTCCAAGCACTTGTATCACAAATCATCTCCCAGTTGAAACGAATGGAAATGTCATGAAACCATTCCCGGCTTTCCAAACAACCCGACAAAGTATTTTGGGTTGCGAAAATAGCACTCGATCATATTGTACTTTATGAAATGATAGCAAAATAGCCCATATTAAAAAGAATGTAAAGAGTTAAACAGTTGGTGTTTCATAATTTAATGCTTCAATTCAATTCATTCAATCCACCATGCTGCTCCTTCTTGTGTCCCTGCCTTTAACATGCAGGGCAGTATAATGCAGTCATACAGACCCAGATGAGTAAATAAGCACTTCTTTTTGGGATTCAGCCAACTGCAATCATAATAGCTGTTTCTTTTTTCACAGAGGATAAAGAATATATACCCGTGAGTATTGCTGTATCGTCTTTCGACATGTGTTGCCGCACTGTTGGTCTCCCAGTATCTATTATTTAAATGGTTATGAAGTGGCACGCTGTATCACACAGGCAGCTGTTTCTGATATTTTGCTGAATTAAGATTGTGTCAGTGTACCTAATATTGTGGATCGTCGGTGCATGTGTTCATTTCTCCTCTTTTTGAGGTTTTCGGCCGTGTTCTTCCAGTGGACAACTACCCTCATGAACACAATGACACCCAGCTGATAAAAAAGACAGAAGGAGGGCTTTGCGAGGAAAAGCTGAGGGGTGAGGTGGGGGCAAAGGGAGAAGAGAGCGAGGATGGGGTACATGGTGACAAAGATAGCAGTAGACAGCAACACATTTATCAGCTAGTGCTCACCAGAAAATGACCTAAATCATTACGATTCTCATCTGACAGCGTTTGAACCCCAAACAAGCTCTCCCTGCTCATGTGTTGACACACACACTGTCAAATCCAGCTCATCTTTTATGACACTCACACACTAGGAAGGGGAATGTTTCCATTTCCAATGTAGAAGAAAGCCCCTTGCAGTGGGATCGGTTTGAACATCTGCACCGTGTGACGACGGACTCAAAATTCCTCAGTCGCCAGCCGCTGTTTGGAAAGCTCATAATTCCTAATCAATAGCGTTTGCCTGAGCTTGCCCTGCGTGTGTGCGCACACCCCTGGCTGCTCATCCATTCACTTGTGGAGAATGTGGGTGTGTAAACTTTACAAACCCCAGGATGCATCCTAATAGCCTCACCAGTGGGCCTCTTGTAAGTCTTAGCCCTCATCACAATGCACTGCGTGGCATCTACGTGTGTGTGTGTGTGTGTGTGTGTGTGTGTGTGTGTGTGTGTGTGTGTGTGTGTGTGTCTGTATATACAATTGTGTTGTGTTCTTGTGACTTTTCAGGGTGGGGGGGGTCATACACAGGAACACTGGATTGTTACAAACATGTTTGCATTTTAACCTCATCTGGGTGTATTCGAATTTTTGCCCCTATGTGCTCATGATTTTTTTTTTCCCGTTAACATTTTTGTAATTTATTGCTTTATATTCAAGTGGGATATTGAGGATAATTTCAATGATCATAATAATAATATGCAAAAAATCTATTACATGCACATGTATTTTTACAATCGTAATTTTGAGAAATCGCTAATTATATTACATGGGTCGCGCCTCACTTAACAGGAGGCAGATTTTTTGGGTGGCAGAGCACCACATGGCGATTAACAGTCTAACACTGCATCAACAGCGCCTCTGCTGGTTGAAGTCAAGTAATGCACTCCACTGCCTAATTGCTTCAAGACAATTACTCAACCACTCCCACACAATAAAAAGGATTCTTAACAATCGTTTTAGTCCTCCATGTGTAGGATTCAGCACCGATGCTGTCCTGCCTTTTCTGGAAATAACTTTCTTACTTTGTACTAAATTGGTTTTAAAAAAAGGGCTTACAGTGCCACCTGTTTCTTGTGTATTCTCTTGTTAACCTCAAAATGCACATGAACACAGAATCACTTTCAAAATGACTCTTTTCAATATGTTCTTTTGAATGTACAATACCTGTAAAGATAGATATTCATCACTCCGGAATATAACGTTACACGTGCTGGTTTTACTGTCCGACAGCCCAGAGGGCAGAAAGCGTGTTCGCCATTATGGGATTGATTGTATGTAATCAGGGGTTTACTTTGCAACCAATGAAGAGAATTACAGGTTTCCTGCATGCCTAACACTGTAACAATTGATCTGTTCCCTGGTGTGTGTGTGTTTGATGTGTGGTGGAAAGAGTGTGTTTGTGCGAGATGTCGAAATGCCAAGAAAAGGCCCAAAAGATGATAGAATGAGGGCTCAGTAGGAGAGAAAATGCTTTGAATCAACTCTCGCTGTTGGATTTTATTTTCCTCTATCCACTTTTATCCGGTGTAACAACTATAATCATCTACACAATGTGACTACAAATAAACAGAAGCTAACACACCAGCAAAAGGTTGGGGCCCCCATTTTTTGGGGGGATGGACTAATGCTGCATTTAATACCGCTGCAAAGTAGGAAATATCACACTTTAGAGCATATGCAGTCCATAATCTGTATTTTTCACTTTTTTGACCAAATGACATCATACTAAGAGTACATTTCAGCGCACCAATTTCCATATATGGTTTTGCATTACCTGTAAATACAGATACATATTTGCATGTTTTGTTCTCTTAATGTACGATTTGCATTTGCTCCTCTGTCATTGGCTGGTGACTTGTCCAGGGTCTACCCCACCTCTTGCCCAAAGTCAGCTGGTATAGGCTGCATGGTTGGATGGAAGGATGGGTAAATGGTTGTCTTTGCATTACATCTTTGTGAAGTTGGAATGGTTCAAGTTGTCCCCACTTCTAGACTCTTGCAATTCATTTGCACCTTTTCTAGTTTGAGCTCTGGAATTTCTGAATTTACAGTTCTCTTGAATTTAATTTTCATCCAGTGACAACTCTTCTTAAGTACCACCGGTTTAACCACCAATTTACTTTTTTACTAGTTTGCGCCATCAGCTGAACTATATGTACAAGCAAGCATAACTGAAACAACAGGGCTGATCCAATGACAGGCTGAGACACTTTTCAAATAGATATCCTGTACAGAATACATTTCCCTGTGAACCACCAGCATGTGCAGTCCGTGTGGTGTTTTGCATGCAGGCACCCTCACACAGATTGAGCTAACCAGCTGACAAGCAGTTCGGCAACCCTGCAACACAAGCCCTCGAAAAGGCAATTCAGCTTATTGATGAAATCATTTTATTCATTTGACTATGGAAATATAAAAGGACTTTCTTTGACTTCTCTCCTTTGTCCATTCTTTAATTCAATGTATTTTCCCATCTTTCTTTCCATTCCAAAGCATTGCTAGTATCGTACAGATAGAATTGTGACAACTTTTTTTTTTGCTTATTGGACTGTGTGTTCTTATCAGCATGGTGAGCACAATGCTCGGTGTGATGGAAAGGTATTAGCCAGCCTGCGGTGGCGACATTGTCAGCACTTCTACCGTCTCTTCCTCTAATGCTTTCTTCAGCCTCTTTTGCTTTCCCTCGCTCCTCCCCCTCCTCCCCTCCACGCCTCCTCCTCTTCTTCTTCGTATAGATTGGATTTTCGACTTATGTTTGTTAAATGCGTTTTCCTACAAATGGCTTTCATTGACTTACCGTTATTGTTTAAACAAAGGCTTTTGGGCTCCCGTTCCCTTCACATTTGTACTGTTGAAAGTTTTTTTGTGGATGTTGTGAGATGAACACTATTTCCGGTATTTGCTCTTATTTGAATGATGAGAAATGACTATACTCCCTTTGCTGTTTTTGCGATTCCCTTGTCAATTCTAGTCGGAACGATTCATGTTACCACACACTTTGCGAGCACAACGTGTGGCAATGGTCACTAGCAAAACCTTTTTTAACAATAATCTGAGTTTTTGTATTGAATGATGATTTTTTTTTAAATATATATATATGTATATATATATATATATATATATATATATATATATATATATATATATATATATATATATATATATATATATATATATATATATATATATCGTCAACAACCCCACACTGTTGTGATAGTAAGCATAGCCTGAGGTTCATATCTTGAATATTGTGCTATTTGGATCTCGTTTCAGCCCAAGTAAGTTTCAGTAATAGTAGTTGTTTTTCACAGTGGGTAATTAATACCCGTGAGCACTGTTGTATTGTCTGTCCACGTGTTGCGCCACCATTTGTGCTCAAATATCTATTACAGTACTTAAAAAAGGTTAAAACACCACAACACGGTTGCTATTCGTTACCCTGTCTATGGACTTTTGTATTATTTGTGACCATTAAACTACAGTAAATGGATTTTCCCAAGGCGAAGACGTGTGGTATATGGTGTTTTGGTGTAAGCTCCTACACTACTCACTGTCAAGACATTATATTTTTGGACATTTTTTTTCCTTCTTTGGTGCTCCAGCACAACTTCTACAATTCTCAGACAATTCGCACACAATTTCTGAAGGAAATGCAATTTGCTCTCAAGATGATCTTACAGTGAAGGTCTCTGATTTGCTCCAGGGGATTTTCTTTTCTGTTTCTTTAGGTGGGTTGAAAACAGTTTGGAGTTGTTTTCCATCTCACTTTGGAGGCAGCAGTCCACAGACTTCACATAATAGAACAGTTTGCGCCGAAAAAGCACGGAGACAGAGTGAGGCAGAGTGGCTCTAATACGATGATTGTATGTTTGCCTCAGCCAGTTGTCAGGCCGCTGCATCAGGCTGCCACTCTAATGACAGCTTGTCATGGCATGCTGGACCACCTTCACTCACAACACTAAGACAAAACACAGGTTCCCTCCTTCTTCCGCTTCTTTTCTCCTCTCCAAACATTGCTCTGTTCTCTCTGTTACTCGCTAGTCCCTCAAGAAGAGAAGGATAATATACAGACAAGAGCAAAGGCAAGAAAGAGAAAATAACAGGGATTGAGCAGGGATGGAGAAAAGGCAAGGCAGTAATCTTGACCTCTTTTTGATGTGTGTGTTGGTGTGTGTGGATGCACTGTCTCACACTAAGGGACAGGTAAATTGACCTCCTCAATATTTGATTTCCACACAACACTTAGGAGTTGTGCAACACTTAGCTAGACGTAAGGCACAACCGAAAATGGATCCAATCTGTCACTCCCCATTTAAAATAAACTTAGTTAAATGGTCCAGGAAGGAAGTTCCTCACCCCAAGACTGGAGGTTTTTTTCATGATTGACAAAGTCGGAGAGGTATTTAGTTAACAATGTCTTTATTATTGTGGTTGTCGTTGGTTGCATAAAAGTTCATCGTGTCATCAAGAGAACTGCTGGTAATATGTTGTTCCACACTTTCACCTATACAAGCCAATAAACTGTGAGCAACACAGTTTTACAGCACTGAAAACTCCAATTAAAATATTAATATTATGGTAATGTGTCATGTTTGTTTTTCAGGTACACCAAAGAAAAGCATTATTAATCATCTAAATGCATATATAACTGCTAACAAACATGGAGGGAAAAAAAATGCAAAACTCGTGGTGTTCTACTGCACAGCAACAGTTTGGCTTTTTATTTTCATCGTCAAAATATATGTATTTGTCCACCTGAAGTTTGGATAGCAGATTAGCTGGCATTGATAAGAAGTTTCCATGACAAAGAAAATTAGCTTATTGTTACTTAATGAGAAAGGTAAGATTTTGAACAGGAGTGGTCCAATGACAGGTCCCTGTGGGACACCATAACTAATTATTTCACATTCACAGCATCATCTTTGTGAATCCAGCAAGGTGGACTTAAACAAACTCATGGCATTTTCTGTAGATATCATGTAATATGATAGTGGTTGGCAGATTTGCCGTACAGTTTTGAGGTTCTGGGGTCGACTCTCATCTCAGGCGCGCTTTAATTTAGCATGCTTCTCCAGGCTCTCTGCTGCATTCCCAAAAACTTAAATGTATGGTTAAATGACGACCAAACTCTCATTGAACACATTGAGAGTCAATCTAAACTATAAATATCAAGGCAACATATTTTGCATACGTGTTTTTATATTGGAGATCATTTGATGATCAGTGAGTGTCGCGATAATGTGTTAATTCGATGTAAAACGAAACTAAACTCTTGAAACGACACAAGCAAAACAAGGATACATACTGGCATCGCCTCGTAAGGCTCAACTTGCGTCTTTGAGCGCACCTCTCCAGACCTCCCCTCTTTATATAAATCTTTTTCAACACTTAAAAACATAAAGGAGAGATGAGCGCCAAGCCTTTCCTCCACTTTCAACGCTCATCCGGGGAGCACACAGGCACAATAAGATTGCTCTTTCAGCAGCGAGCCGCCGCTACATAGCGACATAATTATACTGATAACATACATACATAAATGCATTCAACCTCTCGCTCGGCACAGTGCACTGACTGATTTCTTAATCTTCTTTCCTCCACTTCTCCACCTCCTCGCATGTCCTCCCATTCTTTTTTGATTCCTCCCCCTTGCAGGGCCATTATTTTTCATTTATAAGCAGGGAGAAAAGGTGCGAGGGAAGAGAAAGGTGCGAGAAAGGAGAAAAAGAGAAAAAATGGGATCTTTTGGCACTTAAACTCTTTCACTTAATGGCACTCGGAGAGATTGACGTCGGAAAGGGAGGGACACAAAAGTGCATAAAGAGTGAGATTAAATCATCGCCATCACGTCATCTGCTTAAATGGCTCTGCTGCCTTTTTTTCTGTCATCACTGTGTTTTCATTCCCTTCAGCGTATGAATCAGAATGATCCATCACCATCCCATCATTCATTTCTGCCACCCATTCTAATACCTTCCCCTGCCTGTATATACACACTATATGTCCTCTTCCCTGTCTTGATTTGGATCCAGAAACTTTTTCCTTCATCCTTAACCAAAGGCCTGCCTGAGCATCAGATAAATGGATTTATTAGCATTGCTGGATAGCACAAAGCTTCCATTAATGGACACGCTGAATTAGAAGGACTTGGGCAGAGGAAGAAATAGTGGATGGTTAAAATCTGTCTTTTAGTCTTTTAAGACACGCCTTACCATTCTGTAGCCGCCTTGATTGCACACCTTTATCACTCAGTGTAGACGTTATTTTCTGTTGGAATTAAGGGAGCAGAACACACTTGAGTGCATAAAATCTGCATCAATACCCGGGATCCATTTTCTGTCTCTTATGCACAGAGATCCTGCAAAATTGTAGCAATAGAGCGATAACAGTGACACCGCATTCCACAACAAAGTAATCACGTCACGTTTTTGTTTTTTTTTTTTTAACAGCGACAATAGCTTTCAACACAACAGGGTTGGAGGAGAGGAGAATTCCCTTTGTATGTAGGCAAAATTATTTACATATTGTCAGGATGTGGCCATCCATTGAGTAGCATTACTTTGTCATTGTTCCTGTGTAAAGGCTAACTGTAAGGATGGGAGAGTACCAATACCGGGTAGTGGTATCGGACTGATGCCCAGACTAAAGGAATTTGTTGGTACTCACGGCAGCTGAAATCAGCACTCTCTGCCCTCTTGTGGCCATTTTACAATCAGGAACTAAAGGCATACATGTCTGACAGGTGCGCATGAAGATGTACAACCACATATTTTGATTGGCACTTTTTCTGGCCATTGCATTGTATTTTACAAACGTATGAAAAAAAAGATAATCGAAAATGAATTGACCTTAATTAGATGCAACTTACAGAAAAATGTTCTCGTGGGATATATCAGTCTATCTTTGAAATTAGCGGTCTTTTTTTTTTTTAAACGTATGTATCAAAGTACTAGTGGTATCAGTACTTGGTATCAGTATTCAAGAGTGAATTACTCATCATGGTATCGGTGTGAGAAAAAGTGGTATCAAAAATCCCTTGTTAACCACCATACTTGTTCTACCTTCAATCGATAACATGCTAGTGTCATTCCAATTAAATTCCAATTTTCTTTCCTGATAATGTCTATCTCCCTCTTTGGTTGTCAGTCAGCCTACCTGTTTTCCTTGTCTATATCCATTCCCTGTCCCCAACCCCCACTCGAGCCTTCCTTCGCCCAAGCAGGCCATTCTTCGTCAAGACACTGTCTGTGTTTTATGGGTCCCAGTAGAACGGGGATCTTTTACAGGCCGACTGGACTTTAGAAGCCCCTCGTTGAGCAGCGTCCTGCCTTAATTAAAAACCCCTTTTGTGCATTCTGCTTTTAACAATGACGAGAGAGAGAGAAGGGAAAGGAGGGTGAGTTTTAGTGGCAGAGTGAGAGAAAGAGCGCGGCAATGCAAAGACCAAGAGAAAGAGATAGATGGCGGTGAATAGAAGGTGATAGGGAGACAGGCAGAAAGATAGTCAAGTGGACAAAGAATAGGAAGAGGAAATATCGACAGCATGAAGATAGTTGTTAATTACAATTGGCATTAACAACACTCTCCTTTGGGAGTCTGTAAAAGAAGATTTGGGAGAAACAGGGAGAAACAATTTGATCCTGAAAGGAAATGTTATTGTTGTTTTGTCAACTATTCTGTGCAGCTCCTAAATTCTTCAGCCACCAGTGTGTATTTGTAAGCGTGGTTGAGTGTGTGTGCGTTTGGCTGTCTTTGTGATGATGGAGCAGCAAAGAGGCTGCTTACTGATTACCTTCATGTTGAACAAGCGCCTATTGACTGGCGCGTGACGGATGAGCGACCGGCCCCAAGCATGCTCATGTGCTGGCTGTGTGCATGTGAATGTCTGAGCCTCCCTGCTGCTCTGTCCTACACAGGCTGCCCCTGGTGGTTCCCTGTTGTCCTTTTTTTATTTATTATATATATTTTTTTCTACCACCGATATTCTCTTTGTCAAATGAAAGAGGGGGAAAAAAAGCCTCACGATGGATGGATTTTTAAGAGCTTTGTAGCTTGTGAGGAAGCATACATAAGCAGAGAGACACGACCTGGAATCAATTAATGAATCAATTCCGGGATTGGTCTTCGGCCCCTTTGAATCTTAATTGTTCATCTGACCAAGACATTTCGGACAAGTCTATGCTTCTTCTAACTGGGTGGGAACAATTTGGAGAAGGATGTTTTTCTCTTACACAAAAGTGTGCTACATCAAGAATAGCGGCAAAGATTGGCTCCCTGTTACGCTCCGTTTTTCACTTCTAGTTGTTGTAATGTCCATGTAGCCCAATATTTGTCCTCAGAAGTTCTGATTCTGAACATATCAGTCAGAACGAAGAGAGACAACAGAAAACAACACTGAATCAGAACACGACTCACTTGTATTTACTTCTCAGTACGTGGTTGTTGTTTAGGAGGCAACTTTTATTGATGAAACTGGGGACTACTACATAGCTAAAGTACATTCACGGCAACAATATTCATATATTATCTAATATATTCATCGTCTTGTTATGGTTTTGCTTTCCTCCCTCAGGCTTCTCTGCAGAATGTCCAGTAAGGAGCGCCACCTAGAGTCCAACTGTCCGTCCTCGTATATAAAGACTGAGCCATCTAGCCCCGCATCCCTGACCGACAGTCTAAACCACCACTCCCCCGGCGGTTCCAGTGACGCATCAGGCTCCTATTCGTCCACCATGAACGGCCACCCCAACGGTTTAGACTCCCCGAGTCTCTATGGCTCCGGCGCGGGGCCCTTGGGTCCCGCCGGCGGCCCCGGATCAAAGCGCTACGAGGACTGTTCATCAACGATTGGGGAAGATTCCCAGATAAAGTGCGAGTACATGTTGAATTCCATGCCCAAGAGGTTGTGTCTGGTGTGCGGGGACATTGCTTCTGGCTACCACTATGGTGTGGCATCATGTGAGGCCTGCAAGGCCTTCTTCAAACGCACCATTCAAGGTTGGTTCCCATTTTCCCTCTTTATCTGTGAGCAATTTATCTCTTGTCTGCTTGCATTTCTGCCATTTAGATTAGATGCACTTAATGTCAAAGTGAGGTTGGTGCTGAAATGGTTTGAGGTTCAATGCCTTGTGTATCAGTAGTGCTTGGATGTTATACTGCTGTCCCTCAAGAAACCATTCTCAGTCCCCTTTTTTTTTTTTTTATTACCAATCTATAACAAAATTTTATTGGAAACGTTGACAAACTATACTTTCCCAAGCAATTTTTAAGTAACATGTAAGCATTCTGTCATACAAGTGTAAAAATAAGCTAGCACTTTTAGTAAATCATTGAAGCAATGTTCTGCAGATTAGCGTGGCTGCGACATCTAACTTTTTAAACTTGTGTGAATGTAGAATAGAAGAGGGCTACTGTAAGAATAAAACATTCGGCGCTTAACTTGCATGCTGACTCACTCATAAATATGTAAATAAGTAAAATAGCCAAAGAAGAAATGGACGATGAAACTGTCATAGTCTTGAATTGAAGTCTTGTGAAAAATGCTGAGGACTTAATTAGAAATCCACAGTTTAGGTGACTTTAAATTTGGTCCAAGTGAATCTTTTTAAAAGACTGTGCTCTGACAATACAAATGGAGTTACAAAAGATATAGAATTGCTTTTAAATATTCAATCTTGAAGTTACAAATGTAATTGTAAAATACATTCACTTTAACATGCGCTGATCATGTATATTGATTTGTAAACACTGGCATTTTTTACGAAATCACACATAATGCACATCCTGGATATGTAGCATATGCATTTGTTTCAGCTCTGTTATTTTAGGCATATTTGAATCTAGCGTTCATGTTTCTCCCTCTACTATTATTTATTTTTCCAAGACGCATGTGTCGACACACCCTAATACGAGTACCAATCCAGCTTCATGCTTGGATCCAGGCACACCCTCAGGTGCACCCTCAACCATGACCTGTCATTTTAAGAGCAAAAAGCAATTTCCACGATCTATTTGCATTGACAGAGCTAACCTCCAAACGCTTGACACCAACAGTGTTGGCAATCCGCCTGGTATCTCGGTGATCATATCGAGTCACACCATGGTCACAGGTCATGTCTAGGGGCGAAGAGTTCAGGTTAGGAGGAGAGGAGAGAGGGGATGAGCAATAATCCACATGATGAGCGGAGTAGCGGGAATTAGGTTCGCTAATCCTTTGTGCCACTCTTGTTAAATCTTCAAGTGGGTTCGCACGTATTTGGACCACGCTATTGTCCTCTCAGTTACACTTATCTCTGAGCACTAAAACACAACTATACATCATAAATGGACCATTGATCTTTTTTTTTTTTTTAATGGTCACTTTTATGACATAATGTTCAAATGGCCCTAAGTTTTTATTGTGGAAAGGTAACCACACATTAACAGGAAATGGGATACCTGCTGCAAGTTATTCAGCTATTTCAGAAAGGAGTGCAGTATTGTCAAGTGGAAGACATAAAAATATTTACAATTTCAAAAATGAATTCACTCTCCGAACAATTGGCTGGTGTTTTTCTTGAGGTCTACGAGAACAAAGGTATAGAGCAGGGGTCACCAACGTGGTGCCCGCGGGCAAAAGGTAGCCCGTGAGGACCACACCAATAGCCTGCCAGTGCAAGGATTGTCATTTGCTAGTGGAAATTATGATTTAAAAATGCAAACACTGGCAGTATTGTGAGACATCTTTAAGATGATCAGAGCCTGAAAATTAAAATCATTAAGTATTAAAAAAAAAACATTCTAATATTATTAAATGTAATTGTACAAATGTTATTTCAGACGTGTATCAATGTGGTAGCCCTTCACACAATCAGGACACAGGAAGTAGCTCTCACTCTCAAAAATGTTGGTGACCTCTGGTGTAGACCATTTCTCTAGTGCAACATTGCAAACTGGAGCATCCTCCAATTGTTTATACTTTATAGGGCTCAGAAACCTTTCTGAAAATGTAAAGGGCTTCCGGTTTGATACATATTCCTGAAATAGCAATAAAACAAATACATTTGCTCAAATTACCTACAATTATGCTTTTTAATAATTCATGATATTTATCTACAATATGTGGAGATAGAAGTGTACTGGCAAATAAACACTACAGCAAATTTGAACAGGTTAAAATGAAACTGTTTTGTTCACCAAAAATACGAAATCCAATGTACTTTGGTTTTCCCAGTGGATGCAAAGAACAGTCTCTCTGGCAGTGTTAATTAAAAAAAAACAAAAACACCTTAGTAAAGTCCACATTCATTTATTCGTTCAATTTTATTAGGTTGTCCAATGCGGTCGCTGGTGAATGTCGATTACCAACCAGATTAGCTCAAGTTAGTGAAGACTAATAGGCCCGTCAGTCAGGTCAGTACGCATGTCAGTCATCTTGCTACAGGAAAACTCTGCTTCCAAGCAGTCAGCCAGCGGTCATGCCGTCATTGATCTATTGAGTCAGTCAGTCAGTCATATCAGACAGGATTCATCTATCTACCATTCCATCCATCCACGTATCCGTCGCTGCTTTCTTTTGCTTCTGATAAGCAGCTTTCCCAGTAAAACCCAAGAGAGAGGGCCCAAAAGAGGGGGGCCAAGACGCAGGGGGATGAAGGTCTTATATCCACGAGATGCTCACTACCAGCAGATGACCTGTATGTGTTTATTATGGGATGAGACCAGGCCACGGTCCCTGCCCGACAAAGAGATTGGGCCGCACATATGTCGAGATAAACGCACAAACTCCCACTTAAATAGACTGTCACACACACCTCACACGCACCCGTATACACATGACCTTGTAATCACGCCGTGTGTTGCTTTGACCCGTAATTCATTCGCGATTGCTGCCCTGTCCAAACTGTCCACGTGGCCCATTTCATTTGGAGAGCTTGTTAAAAGTTCAATAGGTGAGGACTCGCTTACAGATTAAACACAAGCGCACCGCCACTGTCTAGATATGATGCCGAGCTTATTTGGCAGTGTGACCTTGTGTGTCCGCCTCACTCTTGTTCCATCATTTTCACTCCACTTGTAATCCCCAGCCTTCCTTTGCTGTAGCTATATACTGCAGGTCACGCAGGCTGGAGGTCACAGTACGTGAGTACTATAGGGCCACTGTCACGAAAGGTTCACATATGGACACTTCATTTACAGTATTTAAATAAATTTAGAAAAAAAGTTCAGAAAATGCAGCATAATGACAGGAGTTTCTAATGTTTTGGAAACAACAGTACCTTGACTTTACTACTTTTTGAAGTTATGAGCTGTCACTATGTTAATATTTTGAGTGTGTGTAGCAATCCCAAATTTTTATTTCAAGCCAGCTTCAGATTTGTCACCGCTTGATTGAAGTGATTAAAAAAAAAAAAAAAAAGGTCGCCAATCAACTTTCAATCCGTTTCTGCAACTCAACTCATCTTTACATAACGCTTTCACAGCAAAATGATAACACTGACAATGAGCATGGAGACGTCGCTCGCACTGAACTATCCGTGTGGTAAATGGCCAAGCGGAAATAAAAAACGTTTGCTATGTTACATTTATTTTATGGTGTTTTTACATTCTATTTTACAATACAATGATGTTTTTTCCCTAATTAAAAACATTTGTGGGCACGGGGCTGGAAGAAATGCATGGTGTTTCAATTCATATCAATGCGAACCAATTCTTTTTCCAACTTGTTTATACCATTTTATGGAGATTTAGATATCATTACAGTTCATATGTTTGGCTTGCGTCATGTTTTTGACCTTCTGGAGCAAATGGGTCATGACATTATCATTGGCCAGCATGCAAGCCAAACTTTTCCACACAGTGTCTGTGCACATTGGCTTGTGTACATATTAGTAATACCGGTGTGCATACGTGCCTGTGTTTATGCATGGGTTGTGTGTATCGAAGTTGTGCGGCTTGGCTGGAAGCGGGGCCGGGCTCAGATGGGCAGTGGCAGCCATATTGGTATGTTTCAAGCCATTAGCCAATAAAACCGCAGGTAATCACCAAAAAAGCACCTCCAGCTGGACAGGGAGGAGACTGTGGAGTGGAAAATAAGCCAAAGAGTGAAGGAAGAAGAGAAGGTGAAGAAGCTTTGGAAGGGACAATACCTGTGTAAGGGGATTTTTGGAATGGAAATGATGGAGGATGGTGGCCAGGCGTGAAGATGTGTAGAGTTTGCGTTTTGTACGTTATGTGTGTGTGTGTTTGTGTGCGCATCGCAGCATGGGGGGAAGTGGCTGTGGCAGCTGCTGTTTCTGTGGCGTCAGTCCAGCAACACCTGACAACGTGCATATATCACCCCCTTATTGAGAGAGGGGGATACATAAAGACGAGTGTGGCTGTGGAATGACGGGATGAAATGAGATGAGAGCCACAGTGTCAGAGGTAGAAAACCAAAGATGGTTTTCGCTCAGACAAAGTGGCAGTGAAAGACAGAATTGTAAATATATATCAAATCCTAAAAGGTGTAGATGAGATGCAAACAGTTGGATTGGTAACTTGAGTGTGTGCTCAAGATGCAAACAACACTACCGGCACTCACTACTTTAAGTCTATTCAAGAGGCCTACAATGTTGTGATTTCTTCCAAAGGAAATATCACGTCAAACAATGAGGTTACCATCTTAGTACCAGTACCTGTCCAGGCAGAGCCCTCACTTTGAATCATCTATGCTTGTTTACATGCCTGGATAGATGACGTTAGAAACGTCCAAACTCTTCAAAGTCCAGGTTGCAAAGACGAGTGCCTGCATATTGATATCACTCTTCCCAAGAGAGGCATCTTTATGATGAAGTTTTCCATTTGTTATCAGTGAATGACACACCCAGTAACTAATTCTGGTATGGCCACTATTTGATAAAATACAATAGCAATCTCCACACTGTAAATAACACAACTTGTATTTTTGGGGGGGATAAAACAGTTACTCATGTTGGAACATCTTTAAAACATAGATTATTAAAATTGATGCCAACAATGTTAGCTAGCACAACAAAGCAAGCAAGTTGTTTGCTCCAAAACAATTTGCTGAGTTGTTTTTACGTATAGCTTTAAGTTGGGGGACAATACAAGGGGCAGTTAGTTCTGTGGACTCATATTTCTTTGTTGAAAAGGTGGGAAGGCTAATTTTCACATTAGCAAAAGTTAAAATGTTTTTTTTTTTTAATTGCCCAATTTAAAGTTGTATTGAAGTTTGCTGCCTTGAAATTTTGAGTTCACTCATATTTTTTTTTCAATTCATATTCCTACTTAGACTCGGTTACTGTAATTTCTGGATGACTTAGATCCCGATTTAAAGGCCCAACAGCTAAATTTAGCCATAAAAAGTAATACAAAGTTATAACACGGAATATTTGCAAAGAAATGTGTCACGCAGATGGATCTTTTTAAACTTTTAATTATCCTCAACACCAGTAAACTTTTTTCTCTTTTTTTTAATCACATAAAGCAGACGATAGCTAGTTACAAAGTAGCCTTACAGAAAAGTAATTGATCGCTGCGTCCATAGTTGTTTACGTACTTGAAAATGGCAGAGTCCTGCCAGCGCTCATCTGCGATGGGAGAACTTATTTTAGTCCACTTCTCTGTATTGCGTCGAATTAAAAAAAACCAAAAAACTCCATCTTGATGAATCACATGATGTTTACCTCGATCTGTTCGCCAGACGGCTGTAAAACATCTGTTCCAATTAATGCAGCGAGGCATGTAAACGGCACATTGGAATAGACCACGTCGGATGTAAACAGCATATTCATTTGGTTTGGTCATTCAGTTTCATTCTAATTGGAATACAAGGCGCCATGTAAACCATGACTCATATGAAGATACAGTTTGAGCGCGACCTCAGACAGTCCGCTGTGACATGTTCGGCAAATCCATTGGTCAGATGTGACGAGACGATCTTTCAATGTATTGGCGGAATGAATGCCGTTCGTATAAATCCGTAAATTAACTGCATCACATTTTTCAAAGAGTGAGGGGGAAAAAAATAGCAGTTTGTAGTCTAGAAAATACAGTCAGTATTTTTTGACAAGCTTTTTTTTTAAATGTATTTTTGCTGACATCCTATTTATGTAATGCCAATAGAATTATCAATCAAATGTATCAAAGGTTGGAAAGCATGTGCATCACTCCACAATAATAGCTCAATTCATCGCCTACTGTATATCGCACACTTTGTCGATTCAAAAGAGCAGTCATGTTAAACCGACTCCACACTGGTGGTCAATTGTCATGCAGCACGTGGACACACACACACACGCCTCAAAGGAGATTGCAGGGGATTTGAAGCCCTCATATATCCCCCCTCACGGACACCGACAGTCTGCACGTTATACAAAGAAGCCTCCGAGAAGAATCATTGGGTTCTATAAGCCCAGCTTCAGTGTCCAAGAACAGGCGTCTAGGCAGAACTAAAGACACGCACGCTCCTGTGGAGCTATTACATCCTGCTGTTCTTGTTCGTACATTTTAACCTCTCTCCATGAAGGATGTCGTAGCATACAAAGAGCATCCAGCCTGCTCGCTATTCACATTTCATAGTCCTTCAAGCCGACATAATATGTTTACTATGAAGCGTCCTTCATGAAAACCAGTTTTGAGTCCAGGTGCTGCAAATCACCTGCCTAAGTGTCTCTTTAGCACACTTATTCATTTAGCTAGCTTGTGTGCACTAACGAGGCCCATTACGGCCTAAGGTTTGGTGTCATTAGCACATCTAGCCTTAGCGCTAAGTAATTGCTGAATTAATGTGCTCCACCAGTATCTTCCGCATTGCGAGCTACCCTGTTCCATTAACGGCGTCTATTAGGTTTCCCCGGTGTTTAGCATGTTTAGCCAGTTACTTTCACTAACATGGCCAATTAACGAGGGTCTTGTTAGCCATTAAGACCAGTTTGCGCATTTAGCCTTTTCCCAAGCTAACTAGCCCCCTTAATCAACAGAGTAATGAGAAAACATCCTCCCCACAGCAGCAGTCGATAGTAATCACTATTTATTCTCTTTCACTGGGAGACACTTGAGCTTACTCGGCTTCTGGAGCAATGTACTTCTGGAGGAACGAGAACAATCCGGGTTTTTTTTTCCTTTTTTCTTTTTTTATGCTTTACAAATCACTTTTGTTACTGGTCTCTCTAAAATACATATCTGGCCTAACGTCACCTGAAAATGGGTACAAAACGTTTGAAAGGGAGCTGTAAATCACGATCTAACAGGTACGAGACAAGTAACGGAAGAAAGAAATCTCTTGAATTTAGAGGATGGTAAAGAAGAGAAATTGACACATGAAGGTGAATATAAGTAGAAAAATACAAATGTTTTTGAGTATGTGGTTAGTTTACATCATAGCAGTGTGACACGCCAGTTATTTGGACATAAAGGAATGTATCCCGCACCCAAATTCAACTAAGACAGGCTCCAGCTGTCTGTAGTGAGGACAAGCCAGATATAAATTGGGATGGGCGATTTTGGTGATCAAGCATGCTACCTATGTATTGTATTAGCCTCTTGGGTCTCTCTGATGTTTTTTTTTTTTTTTTTTTCGAGAGCCACGGTTTTTCACTTAACGGACTTAGATCAGCTAAGATTCTTATCCTCAGCTGTGAGCCACTGCTAGTGAGTGGTCTGCAGTTGGTCACGCAACCTGTCTGAGGCACCTGCACCTACACGCGTGTGAGGTGTACACCTATACAACGTACTTCAGCAGAATACACTTCTCCCCAAGTTAATGTACATTTTCAATTATGTTCCACAAAATACCAGCCCTGTAAAGAAGCAGTCATCAGAATTGGTTCTTAAGACATCGCTGCTTGCATCAAATGGATGCTCAATCTCGTACAAACTTATTTTTCTTCTCTTTGTCTCTTTCAGCTTGTCCAAATAGGAAACTACATTTCCAGAATATAACTGTCTCCCTTATGCTTTTCCCCCTCCTCAGGCAACATCGAATATAGCTGTCCAGCCACCAACGAGTGTGAAATCACCAAGAGGAGACGCAAGTCATGCCAGGCCTGCCGCTTCATGAAGTGTCTGACTGTGGGCATGCTGAGGGAGGGTAAGGGAAAAGGTCTCTTCCTAATCTTTCTCCGTTAGCTATGAGCGAACACAACATTGCAGTCGCAGTAATGACGAGTGAGGTTGCGTTCAAATACAAAACAAGCCCGCCCAATCAACCAAAGGCGGCAAGGATTTAGTTGGAGAATCTGATCAAATGTGTTCATTTTGCTTCTTTTTCCGTCTTCAATTTGTTTATAGACTTGTGGATGGCAATAGAATTAGTTCTTCATGGTCATAGAAGTTTAAAATACGAAGCAGGTCAAGTTTGAAGTAACATTTCAGCATCGTCAGTAGTGACATCATACAATTATTGTTCTAACACTTAAAACTACAAATTTATGCATGAGTATCACTTTCTGCGCCAAAAATCCCTCTTGTCAATTTCACACATTTTCTGTGAAAAGCAGAAAAAGTGCAAAACATTCTTTAAGCTACAGTTTTCGAGGCAACGGGGAGTGTGAAGGGGGTGATTTTGGCCTCTGGATTTTTGTTCAGTTTTTTAGAACCACATTTTCCTTAAAAAGTCGAATTCAGATTTGTTCAAAAGCTTGGGGTGCTTGGCCTCCCACTATTTTCAAGTAATTCAACAACAAACGAAATAACACTTTAAAAAAAAAAGACATTGCCTGACTATTTGTACAAATTAGCTTGCTTTCATTCACTTGTTACACAGACTTTGTCTGTCTTCATGCATGGCACTCACTTTCTACACACACATACACCAGCATGCATACGACATGTATGTTATGTCTGAATGAGGTAACATTAGTTGCTCCAGCAGTGCTGAAAACGAACAACTGATATGACTGCTCTCGCACCGCTTTGATTAAATACACTCATTTCTCCTCTTCACACTCCCCTGGTACCTCTAACTCTTTCTCTGCCTTTGGTCTTCCCACCTCTGACCTTTCCAC
>NW_017804971.1:451482-486413 GCF_001891065.2 Hippocampus comes
GTCAGAGAACGCGGCTCAGGCCGATGCACGGTAGCCTCCTCGCCATCCATTCTTGTCTTCTCCCACTCATGCTTGTGCAACCACTTTATCTATCCACTCACCTCTACATTTGTGCTCCCCTCCATCCCGGCGGGGTGACGTACGCTCACAGGACACTTCATTAGGGACAGTATAACTTCACAGTATAGTTACACCCGATCAAAGAAATTTGATAGTTGGAAAGGGTTGCTAAAAATCTGTTTTGGTTTTTTTTCTGTCAGATGCATACGACATGTATGTTATGTCTGAATGAGGTAAGATTAGTTGCTCCAGCAGTGCTGAAAACGAACAACTGATATGACTGCTCTCGCACCGCTTTGATTAAATACACTCATTTCTCCTCTTCACACTCCCCTGGTACCTCTAACTCTTTCTCTGCCTTTGGTCTTCCCACCTCTGACCTTTCCACTCCCACCTCACTTTCTGCCACGCAAGGAAGAAGAGGACGGCCGATAGAGAAAGTCTAACGGCCAGGGAGGGAGGGAGGAATGGAGGAGGCTTGGGAGAAGAGATTGATTTATAGGTGCTGAGGAGAGGGGCCGGGGGAGGATGAGAGGCAAGGTGTGTGGGGGTGGTGGTGGGGGGCGGGGGACACAGTGGCCGAATGGAGTCGAAATATAGTTACACCCGATCAAAGAAATTTGATAGTTGGAAAGGGTTGCTAAAAATCTGTTTTGGTTTTTTTTCTGTCAGAAAACTACAGTTCAAAGACAAAAGCTGGCATGTGACAATTAGACAAAAATAAGAGTCACGCCAACTTGCAGACTTCCCAATCATTGCATCGTTGGATGGGGCACCTCCTATCCGTGCAAAACCAAACAACTAGTATGTAAAGCTTGCCAATGTGCAATCAATGCGACTATTCTCTCCCTTTGAAGGGTTAGGGTTAATTCAAGTTAATTTAGGTTACAGCTAAGGGTTAATTAAACAGATTGTACCTCTTGTACACTCATCCGTTGTTCATTTTATTCACAAAGTATGCTGAGCATTTCAATATCGTTTCATAGTTGCGCGAATGTGTGATTTTTGGACTAGTCTGTTTGTGCACAGAAAAATTTTCTTTGACTTGTCTTGACAGACAAATTGCTAAATGAACCTCTTAATTGCTTACGCTAAATACCGTAACAACATATTATGAGTGGTAACCTGGAACCAGAAATGGGGGAAAAAAAGTATATTTAATTCCCCAAAAGATTGAGATGCTTTTGCATTTGCACTCTTCATGTGTTCAATTATTGTGGTAATGGTTTGCAGTGAGCCCCGCCAGATCACGGTGAAAGATGCTTTTTCTAATATGTTGACTCCTTTATTGAACAAAATAAGACAACCCAACATTAAAAACACCAATATTACGCAGTGCCCTGCAAACTACTACCACAAAAATAAATATGAGTACCTCTGTGACAATTTTCTGATACAGCTTTTTGTATCGGCTCTTTGACGTTGACATACAGCACCCATGAATAAGTACGAACAAAACCTTAGCAAACAGCTTGTAGATGGTGTTGTAAATAAGCGGAAGAAACTATATTTTTTTTTTCCCCAAGAGTGCAACAAAACCCTCCACGATAAATGCCAACTCATCTTTTCGTTGGTTCCCCCGCACTTATATATCCCTCCCAACAAGCTGCTGCCATAGCGTTTGTTCTCCCAGTCAATCTGACATTGGCAGAGGCCATGTATCATCTCCCGTTGTGTACCCTAAGTCTGCTTGCATACACGTATATTGGACCAGTACACGTGCAGGACATATAAGCTCATGTATTATTGGCAGTTTGTACTTGCCTTAAGTGTTCACCGGGGCCATAATGCTTATTTTTATGTCTGAGGAAATGTGAGAAACTCAATTAGAGGGTTGCAGTTCTTTATTAAATGCTTTCACCGTTTCGTGTTTGCATGTGTTCCCAAGGAGGAAAACAAATAGCAGCCGTTAGTGGCTGCACATGCATCATTCACACACACACACACACACACACACACACACACACACACACACACACACACACACACACACACACACACACACACACACACACACACACATCTAGGCCTACATATATACAATATACATCAACCTGACAGACCACAGCCATCCCATTTGTATTGGTAGGTCTGAATTTAATACACGGGGTCCCACTCTACATAACAACGTGTCTCATTGAAGGTTTTTATATTTTCCACAAAGCAGAATGGGAGGAGATGAATCGTACTTTAAAAGAACTAAACGTAGTCCTTTATCTTTGCTTTATTCTATCCGCGATAGTTTTTATTTCGTAAGTTTGTTTTCATTGTAATAATTCGCCAACGATATTATTGCATAACTGTGATCACTCGATAATTGATACATTTGAAGAACACCATCCATGACACACAACTTTGATAATGTGTTCTTGCACATACAGCTTATAAAAGAAATGAAACTGTGATATAAAAATGTGGAGTAAAAGAAGACCCTCTACACCATCAGTGAGTGACCTTAGTGTTTATGCACTTAAATGACAGTGTCATTTAAAATTGCAAACACGTTCGGCCCTTTAAAGAGTGCAGGAGGAAGAGGAGTAAACAAGAAGGGGAAGGCAGTGAGCGAAGGAACGCGGGGACGCCCACCCACCAACATGTAACAGCTCATTTCTGGATCGAAGCAATTAAAAGCCTGACTTTATTATGAGAACTTCCCCTCTGGCAATGACTGTCTGTCCATTTTTAATGAGGTCATAATGATGCGTCAGCTGAAGCCCAAAAGGTCGCAGGGGCGGGGCTTAGAGAAAACCATTTGCGTGTTGCAGGAGCGGGGATGTGTGATTGCAGGTAAAAGATTGTCTGAAAATAACAAAGCAGACATGGGTTAAACGCTCACTTGGGGAGTCTGTGTTAGCGATTTGATTTGCTCCCTTTTCAATGCATTTTATGCACATTTGGACCAAAAAAAAAAAAAAGTCTGGCATCACACATCAGAAATAAAGTGTCGTGATGTGAATACAAAACGCACATCAGACAATTGAACATGAAAGGGTTTGGCAGGAGCGGCGGGTGCATGTGTACCGTGCATATGCTGCTATTGACAACAGTGCGGCTTTGATGACGGCACGTCACGCGCGTCCCGCTTTAAAGAGACGCAACATGCCTGGGCCGCGACCAAAGCTTCCATCTCTATCAAGTCATAAACGGCCAGCTGGATTCAGATGGTCCACTAGCAGGGACACAAGACCACGCGCCGCTCATATAAATCCTGGCATGTGGCCTCGCGTACACACACACACACACACACACACACACACACACACACACACACACACACAGACACACACACACACACACACACTCATTGCAGCTCGTGCCAACTTTAGCCCTGCTCCCCGAGACCTAAAGAGGGAGATTGGTTGAAATGCCACAGTCTGTGTATGGCAATTTCTTTCTACGTGTGTATACGTGTTTGTTGTCCGTATACAGCTACCGGTAGGTGTCATAACTCCCGAGTTCAATCCTGACCTCTGTCCAGTCACAAATTCGGACCCAGCCGCAGTCATGACATTGAAGTAGAAAAGTAAAAGTCTTGAGCTACGACAATACAAAGTAACTACAGAGAGCAGCACACGGAAGAGAGCTGGCACTCTGGTAGAAAGCTCGACGTACTGACAACCAGTCACTGAGTGATCTGAGTTTATTATCTGTGAGACATCAAGTCTATATCAAAGAATAAAGATGCAAAGCATAAAAGAGCTATAGCAACTGCATCGCAACGAAAACAATATGGAGGAACGGTCTCACAACACCATATTCGGTATGGCGGATTCAAAATGGAGCCTATTTATCATATAGTTTCTGTAATTATGACTTCATGACGATGTTATCACCATTTATTGCTAGTACACAGTTATGCCATGTTCTTACATACAAATTTGGGTCATGCCACCGCCGTGAGAACAGAACTGTGTCGTAAACTGAGAATCTGCTGTACTCAGCAAGGAAAGTGATTGTAATTCATTAAGGTTGTGAGTGTCCTGGACTAAAGCACGGCTGGGCATGAGGCTCAGTACTGAGTGCCTTTTGCCCCTTTAGGGCCACCAAATTTGGCCAGGTATGGCAGTGCAAGCTATTTGACAGTGATGGAATTCACACTGTCCAATAATGCACATTTCCAAAAATCTCATAGCTGACTACTGCCATGATGGACAAGCACTCTAAAATCCGAATGGAGGAAGGCACAAATTTAGTAATAAATAAATAAAACAGTCGTATTATGCTCTTCTGGTTGGCATCAATTGCGTTTTGAGGTTTTGGTCTTCTAGAGAAACTAAAAAGCAAATACTGTAGTTTGTTACCAATCATTGTGTGGACAAAGACAATTGCATCAATTTCTTAATTGTAGTTGATGATGGGCAGCATGAACAAATATGTAAAAAATAAAAAAAGATGGACAATGAACAATATAAGTAGTTTTGTTGTTGTTCTTTTGTTAATAAGCCGATTTTCCATATTCAATATGTCCTTTCCACTTTCAGCACCTTATTTTAATGATTTCATGAACTTCTTAGAACAGTTTAGTGAGAAAAATGGGCGAGGGAAACCAGAAGAATGTAAAGAATGAAGGCAAAAGTAGAGCAGAGTGATGCTGAGAGAGACAAGAGAAGATGTGGAAATGAAGGAGGAGAGAAGCGCCAGACAACCCATGGCGTCTGGAGCTTCCTCATGGGAAGCTTGCAGCTAAATCTGGCCTGTAGTGTCTCTCCTCACTAAGTGTGTGTGTGCAAATGTGTGTGCGCGGCATCTGGTTGCAGCCCATCGAGAAAGGAGCGATAACTCTGTGGCGAGAGCTCAGTCTAAGTGGTCCACTCTGTCCCACATACACTTGATTTTATTTCGGAGGGAGCTTGCAGCGCGAAACCACAAGCAGACACCTCAGGGTGTGGATAAGATGGCAGGAAGAAGAAAATAGCATTTTCTCTTTCAAAATGTTCTCTTGGCATTGTCACCATTTCAGATTGGTGGAGGAAAGTTGAATTATTGTGTTTGTTTGTGTATTGAGTTATTTCCCATGGAAGTGTCGTCTTTTGCTGCCGCGCTAATTATAATTAGCATTCAACTCGTTTAGATTGTCCTTGGCTCAGTCTGTTTTGTTTTGTGGAATCTTTGTCTGGTGTTTAATTAAATTAGCTATGTACGTATATATGTATGTGGCGGCCCAGTGGACGGCTGGTTAGCCCATCGGCCTCACAGTACAGAAGTGCAGGGTTCGATTCCGGCTCCGGCTTTCCTGTGTGGGGTTTGCATGTTCTCCCCGTGCCTGCGTGGGTTTTCTTCGGGTACTCCGGTTTCCTCCCACACTCCTGGTTTTAAAAGCAGGATGAGTCAAGATACTGCATGATTTGGGTCCGAAGAAGAGGGAAACAAATGGGGAACATGTTTTTTTTAAGAGACCTGACAGTGAACTCAAACACATGGCCAACTTCTGACACACACACACACACACACACACACACACACACACACACACACACACACACACACACACACACACACACACATATTCACCCAAGAGTGACCACAGCCACCTGCCCGCTGCCTCAGGCACGACTGGTCATATTTGGTCTGATCGTTAGCAAAAAAAATAAATAAATGAAAAAGTCACTGCATGACACACACACACACACACACACACACACACACACACACACACACACTCTCACACACACACACACACACACACACACATATCCCTCTGTGTGCCCTCAATATTTCAATATCAGCTTTTTATTTTTATCTTTTAATTCAAGCTCTCCTTTACCTTTCGTCAAACTACAGCAGCAATGTAGAAAATGCAAATGCTGTCATCTTGAATGTCCTCAGCAGAAACAAGCATATTTTTACAACACTGGGTTGCAGTGTGGGCAGATCTTCTTTTTCTTTTCAATAAAGTCCCAGGCTTTATTTTTTTTTTTCTGTCTCTCGGCGTTAGGTAAGGTCTTCTGTCACCCTGACCTCTACCTCTCTCACTCGCTGTCAGCACATTCTCACTGGGCTTTTTGTCAGGCCTCAATCCGTTTGCCCTTACTCCCAACACCAATCCCAACACTTCTTGTCTTACATCATCAGCCCATTGAAATCAATCCTTTCTGTCTACTTCCTCGCATTTTTCAAAGGTGCGTCATCAGCCTTCAAAAAGATGCAAATTATGAACATTCTTTCTCAAGTCACATTGCTTCAACAGATTAGTCGGCAAGTCAACATCACTGTTTCACATCGTCGTTTTTTTTTTTTTAAAGCTTGAGGTCGACATAAATGCTAACTACATGTTTTCGTCATCTCGCCTTCAAAGTGGACAATTTTACCGAGGACTTTTCACTCACCCGTCCTGCTGATTTTGAGGACTGTGAAGCATCAAAATGCGCGGCTAACAAGACGACACAGTTTTCACATCAGAGTCAGAGAGTACAAAATCGCGGGAAACCTTATTTGCTTTGGCTATTCAGTTCGCCGCTGGTCTTAAAATTGTCATAGTAGCGGGACCACGGAACTGGACAGCAGCATGAAGTGAAGTGTCATCTTTGTTGCAAAATAAAATAATATTAATAATAATAATAATAAAAAATGAGAAAAAGAGTTGTGTGTTCCTGTGAACCAATGGGACACATGCGAACCAAACAGTTTAACGTACAAGTGAGTGAGTGCCAACTCGCACAGAGATGAGCAGGTTGACGAACGAAAGATGCAATGAAGCAGTTCGAGTGAACGTTGAGAATGTAAAGTCACACACATGTAAATGACTTTTTTTTCGAGTCCAAAAAAAACAAACTATGGTGTCCATTCTTTCCCATCAAGTGATTAAGTCGATATCGTAAATATCATGACAGGCCAAGCGATGACAAAAATAAACAAATAAATAAATAAATCTTTAGTCGTTTAACCCTTACTTCTGAGATCTGTCAAGTCGAAGTGAATTGCCCCATGATTTGTCCATCTGGGGACTTGTTCAGTTTTCTTATATCTAGTCCCAATTCACTCTCACTATTCTCACCCTTTCGTTTATGAGCGGTAACGTCATCACTTTATTTCTCCATCCTTGAAATTTCTTATTCCCTTTTACTGGGCCATCCATCTCCCGAACCATGCTAAACTCTCTTTTTAATTTCGGCCATTGCAATCTTCTCTTCATTCTTCTTTATCAGCTTTTAGCAACATTTTATTTCCATTTCTCTCCCATAAACACATTTATTGTGCTCTCACGCCTGCGTTTTTTTGCCCACCACCCTTACATCGAGCTTACATTTTCTTTGCCCCCTCCTTCCCTCCGCCGTTCTTTATGATTTGAAGGCTCATTTGTTAGGATGAGCTAAAGCACTTCCACTCTCCGCCCTTGTCTCCCCCCCGTCCCTTTTTTTTGTAGGCTTTGGAAATATAATTTTCAATTTTTAATTTGATTCATTTAGATTTGATCATTAATCAGCACCGGGGGAGAGTTAATTTGGTGGAAAATAGATGAGGTAGTTAGAGAGGGCTCTTTATGAAGTGACTGTCAGCCCTTTTAAGTTACAAGGGGGGTGTGGGGGGAGGGAAGGGGAAATGGAACGCTTCTGCACATCACAGTTAGTCCGCAAAAAAAAAAAAGTGTCGAATTCTTTGAGACCTCGCGCATCGGCAAACCATTATTCCAAGACGCCATTAAACGTTTGTCCGGGCAGGTGCGAGGTTGAGCAAGCTGCTTGGGTGTTACGGGTCACTGTCGACATTTAGTGCACGTACATGTGATGAAAGTGTTGTTTTACCTCCTGCTGTTAAGAGTTTCTTGACCGTTTGCTGACACCGCAACCCCCACACCGCAGCGAGACTGTCAGACCTTCTGTCTACTCTCTCTCTCTCTCTCTCTCTCTCTCTCTCGCTCTCTCTCTCTCTCTCTCTCTCTCTCGCTCTCTCTCTCTCTCTCTCTCTCTCTCGCTCTCTCTCTCTCTCTCTCTCTCTCTCGCTCTCTCTCTCTCTCTCTCTCTCTCTCTTTCTCGCACGCACACACACACACACACACACACACACGCAGGCAAACATACTGTAACATTGATGTTTTAGGGGGTGAATTCTTGGAAAAGCTCTTCCCGTCCTGACAACAAGTTTAGCAGGATTTTGAACAAAAGGTTTTCTCTGGATATATTGGGTTGCAAAATGTTGCGATTTTTCCTTCTACTTTTTATTTTGACTTTTTTTTTTTTTTTTTTAATTTAGTTTCAGTTAGTTTTTAGGGTGGGCTTGATAGTTTTTATTAGTTGTTGATGTTTGTTTTTTGGAAAATGGTTGCTTTTAGTTTGTTGATTTTACCGTTAGTATTACAAACCCAATTTCAATGAAGGTGGGACGTTGTGTTCATCACAAATAAAAGCTTAATACAATGACTTGCTAATCTTCTTCAACCTATATTTAATTGAATACATGTCAGAATCAAACTATTTAATTTTCAAACTGATCAACTTTATTGTTTTTAGCAAATCATCATGAATTTAGAATTTTACGGCCGCAACACATTCCCATGACCTTCGATGCCTCAGGTGGAACTGCATCAAAAACCGACATCAATGTTGGACTTTGGAACACTTCAGAAAACCAGTGTCAGTAAATACAGCAAATACATCCAAAAATGCAACTTCAAACTCTACGCTGCAAAGCAAAAGCCATTTATCAACATCCAGAAATGTCTCTGGCCTCCCATGACCTAAGGTCATCTAAAATGGACTGATGCAAAGTGGAAAAGTGTCCTGTGGTCTGACGAGTCCACATTCCAAGTTGTTTTTGGGAAATTGTGAATGTCGTGTCCTCCGGGGCAAAGAGCAAAAGAAGAAGAGGCGTTTCCGTTTCGATTCTCTTTCTCTTGGCTCTTGCTTTTGTGCCAATGATCCACTAATTCCCAATCCTTGCGTGAGTGTGCGTGGGGATGTGTTTGCAAGCTAGCAAGTGCAGCTCTTACACAGATTAGTTTTGCTTGTTAAAATAAGAAAGTAATCTTCACTGGATTATCCTTAAAATGCCTTCACTCTTCCTTACTTTTATGCACACGCACACACAAAAAGTAGTGTCTTAATTAAACAAATGCGTCTGAGTCTTTTTTTAAATGATTAAGTCTTATTTTGTTATCTTGGTAGGCTTAACTCTGTGATTCTTTGGCTGTCCAAAACCGTCTGAGAAACAGACACACTACTCAAATAATCCCAAAAAATTGAGCAATGGTGTACTGGTTTATATTTTTCTCATGAGAAAAATATAAATATCATTAAGATAAGCAGTCTTGAAGTAATGTTGTTGTTTTATTTCTCTTTCTTTTATGTTTAGTTTGACGGTAAACTTCAGCTGTCAGAGGCAATAAAAATCTCAAAGCTTGTTTACTATCGACCAAACCTGTCTGTTGTGAAGTGAGCTGTGTTCATTGTCACCATGCAGCACTCCAATCATACATTTTTGCTTTTGAGTCAAAGCAATAAATCAGCCAAACAATGGCTCAATTCGTCACATTCCTAAATAGTACTTGCAAAAAATATTGCTACTAATCGCATCATATTAGGCTAAATGGTGTCCTCTTTTGCTCCAGGGCAGATGACACCTATGTCTTCCTTATCCATCTTTAAGTGGTAACCACGGCAGCATCCAATACCCTGAGAGACAAGCCTAATTAAATTAGGGCTCCTTTGTGTCAATTAATTAAGGTGACTGAGGGAGAAAAGGGAGAGATAGCAATTGGCTTCAGAAACTGAAGCGGTGAGAGAGTCAGCCCATTTACCAAAGATGTGTTGAGTTACTTTGGTCTCAGATTGATTTCTGTTTGTATTATTAAGGGCAGATCAAAGATTTTTTTGGGGGGATGGATGTTTTAGTGTATATTCTACCCCAAAAACCAAAAACAACCATCTGGAAGATTTTACAGTTGTTTTTTTTTTTTGTTTTGTTTTTTTTTTTTTGTTTATTTTTCGCACTTTGAAACTGTGATACATTGCGCCTTCAACTACACCGAGCTGGACTGCATTTTCACACTTCTTTACAATCGCGCTTCACATCGTGTCCTTTGTCATACATTTGAAACATCCGAGGTCCGTGTACTGCCAAAAGTCACATCCGATTGCAAGATCAATTTCCACATAACACGGGTACATGGGCCAAGAAGTTAGTGAGAATCTGGATGAATATATATCGTCATATATCCGATTCATATCGGTCCATCCCAGATGAGTTTGGGGAAGAGGTGGGGGACACCTGCATTTTCCCCAGCCAATCGCAGGGCACATTCACGCCTACGGGCAATTTCGTCTTTAATGAGCCTGCCCTGCCTGTTTTTTTTGAAATGTGGAATGAAGTTTTTTCCCACACAGGAAGGCCAGACTTGAGATTTGAATCTTCCAAACTCAGAACGGCAAGGCACTGCCTCCCCACGTTACTGCCGCTGGTGTAAACCCACTGACTTCACATGAAACCCATCCTTTAAAACACAAAGTGATCTGAGCTAATGAACTAAACTTTTTTTTACTTGTACTAAGTGACTGTTTAAGGTTTACGACTGCGATAGGGCTGTAATTAACACGCACTTTATTATGTCTCTGCGTTGTTTCCAGGTGTTCGTCTGGACAGGGTTCGCGGTGGAAGGCAGAAGTATAAACGTCGGATAGATGCAGACAACAGTCCTTATCTGAACCCTCAGCTGGCTCTACCTGCCAAGAAGCCATGTAAGAACACATTCGTACACACACACACACACACACACACACACACACACACATGCACATGCACAAATGTATTGCACACATTGGGATTTGATTTCAAAGGTGGGAATCCTCATTCCTGCAGGAGTTAACTATTTCTCCACTAATATTACATAATTACACACAGACTGTGTTCATGTACACAAAAGATGGAATGTTAAAAACAAGGCTATAAACACACACACACACACACACACGCACACACACACACACACACACGCACACACACACACACACACACGCACACACACACACACACACACGCACACACACACACACACACACGCACACACACACACACACACACATGCTAACACATAAATGGACGCAGGGTGGTGAGAAGCCCATCTGTTTGGGACTTAGTTTATTTCCTTGTTTCTACAGCTACCAGTTTAGGGTCATAACATTTTATACCTGTCATATTTTACTCTAAAGATATTCATTTAGCTTTGGCTGGATCTGCTGTATTTTTTTTTTAACTGTCAAATCCACTCCTCGCCAAAACCTGATGATTGGAAAATGAACAAGAGCAAGAGGCAGTGAGAGGAAAGGAGGGGAGGCGAACCTAAGTGATGGGCTTTCTCACAGAGATGGAGAAGAGGAGGAGGAGGAGGCGTGGTAGGTAGGGAGGGACCAGCCAGAATTTTAATCCGGATTAAATCCAATCTGGCAACCACATCAAACTCCAGTTAGCTCTCTAGCTAACCGTCTGGTCTCACACACACACACACACACACACGCACACACACACACACACACACACACGCAGACACACACGCAGACACACACGCAGACACACAAAGCATACACGCAGTGCAGATTGAGCAGTGTTTAGCAGCTTGCTCCCTAAAGCCCATTTTGCTTAAAGCTGGGGCATATTCTGATTTAGTCCAATATGCTGAATGGCTGCACGACAGTTTAGGTTGACTTTGGTATCACTAATCATAGAAATGATAGCATCATGCAATTGTAGCCACGGTATTGTTCTCTCTTGGAGATACAGTAGCTTCCACTAAACCAGTGACCAACTTCCCCCCCAAAATACCAACTACTTTTCACCTTCTGATTTTTATTACCTTGATTAGATTTTGTTTTGACAATTTATGGGCAATTTTTGTCAAACTCCAGTGATATTATATCTTCCTTTCATCTTTCCCAAAACTAAGTACCATTGACTTGTTGGAAGGCTGAAAACTTGATGAAGTTTGATCTTTAGTCCTGAAAATAATGTTCTTTTAAAGTAGTGTCTTGATTTACCAAAATAATAATATAATAACTTTTGTAAAATCTGAAATTGGCTGGCAACCCGTTCGGGGGGGGGGTACCCCGCCAACTGCCTGAAGACGAGATAGGCTCCAGCACGCCCGCGACCCTCGTGAGGATAAGCGGTTCGGATGATGGATGAATGGAATTAAACCATTTGTGCATCATGATTTCATGCTTCATTGTCCATTGGCATCGTGCCCCTTCTAGTGTGGCACCTCGTCCATTGTAATACAGACATTTGTAAGATACAAAACAGTGTCATATTTCGCAGAGGATGAATATATGCTTGTGAGTCTTGTTATATTGTGTGTCAACATGTGTTGCAGCAGTGTTTGTGTTCAAATGTAGGTTGCTTAAACGCTTAAAACTATCACCTTAATGCTACTTTCGGTGGCATGAAGCGCTCTCTCTCTCTCTCTCTCTCTCTCTCTCTCTCTCTCTCTCTCTCTCTCTCTCTATATATATATATACTGTATGTATGTATGCGAAGCCTGTAACGTATAACCCAAGCCAGTGTCCACATTGATTGTTAGAAGAGGACAATATCTCCGCGTTTGGAAATGGGCTTGCATTGATTCTAATTAGGTAAAGATTAAATCCGATTTACTTGCAGATATAGCTGTGCGCACGTGTGTGTTTGTGTGTCCACGTTTGCAACAAGAACAAGTGCGTGTGTCTAAACTGACATTTATAAACCCTTTATGACACTCATCTCCTGCTTAGTTGTTTTAACTCCTCTTAGCTTTTCGCTCCTCTGTTGTTCTTCCCTTGCTTCATTTGTCAGAGGATTAATTTGGGAGCAAGGATATCTGTGTGTTGCTAATGGGCCATAGAGATCTCATCACCACATGTCACTATTAATGGCTGATCTGTTTGGCTTTTACTATTATCTCCTCCTTACATGTGTATCGATGAGCTTCTTTGAGGTGAGAAACGGGAGACAACACTGTGTGGCCTTTTGGAGCATCTCGACAATAATGATGCTCTTTTGATTTTATGATTAAATCCCTGGATTAAAACTTTATTGTCATTGCGCAAATAGTGGTCGAGCCAAAAGTAGGAAGGCTGCTTTTGATTGGTGCAAATGAAACGGCAGGCAATGATGTCATTCACACCCTGGACACTTAGAAAGTATGACATTACTGTAATTGGTTTATTTGTGATAATAATAAAATAATTGAATCTATCTGAATCCAGTTGATTTTATTTAGTGTAACCACTTGAAGAAACAAAATATACCGGAAAGTAAATTCAACAAAAACCTTTTTCAGTGCATGATTGTTAAAAAAAAAGCCTATTTTTTTTGTTTCCCATGTCCATTCTCGAAAGCAGGGGTGGGCAAATGACAACTCGCAGGCCGCTTTTATACAGCCCTTTGAACATTGACATCATCAAGAGGACTGTAGTATTTGTTGCATTATTTAGCTTTTTTTTTTATTATTAATGGTTAAATCAAATATATCCACTCAGTTTTTATTATTTATTCACCTTGAATAATCAAATCGTTCTGGAATTAAGTAAATTATCATTCCACATGATGTAAAACTTCGTAGTTTCTTCTGCCTCGATTCCTTCTGTTATGTTCTGCATTCAATTCACATGATGGGAACTCAATAGTCTATTTTACACTGTCTATAAAAATGACTTGAGCAAATAATGAGTGTTTTGCCTGAGCATTTCATGGCTAATCAGATGCTCTTGCAGTCATCAGCAGCATTATTAAACAGTTTGATTTACATCTGAAATTGTGTATCTGAATGATTCGGTATGGAGATGTACAATGTCAAATGTCTATATCATTGCTTTTGAGGTCTTTGCTTGTGACTTTCAATTACCGTATATTCAATATTTGTTAGCCCACATTGGTGTGAAACAACTTGCTCAGGTGTAAAAAAAAAAAAAAAAAAACTGAACAAATGTATTCACTCTCTCTCTGTCTCTGTGTCTTTCTCCTCGTCTGGTGGTCATGTCAGTTGCCTTTGGCTGCCTTGCAGATAACAAAATCGTCTCTCACCTGCTGGTGGCCGAGCCAGAGAAAATCTATGCCATGCCCGACCCGACAGTACCAGACAGCGACATCAAGGCCCTGACTACATTGTGCGACCTGGCCGACAGAGAGCTGGTGGTCAACATCGGCTGGGCCAAGCACATCCCAGGTAGGAGAAGCCTGCCAACCGCACGCTGCGAGACTACACACACACACACACACACACACACACACACACACATATTCCTAAGGCTTCCTATTCACACTTAAACATTAAACATGCTGCTGCACTTGCACTTCCGCCGTGACCTTTCACCCTAATCCCCGCACCCAGACAGTTTGAACTCTTGCCACTTCCAACTGGCCAACCAAATGCTCTCACAACACACACAACATCTCCGTTCAAGGAAATGATGGTCTTTTCAACAAATAAATCAAATCACCTTGACACCATTTGGACAACCATCCATCATGCTTGTGAACCAGGTTTCGGACTGTACAAAAGGGATGGATGGATGGATGGATGAATGGATGGATCAGTCGGTGGAGTGGGTTGGGTCGGAGGGAGGTGAGTAAGGATGAATGGATGGTAGGGATGGAGCAAAATAGGGATGGATGAATGACAAACATCCATCCCTACATCGAAGGATGGATGCATTAAAAAGTCAACAAGTGGTGTTGGAAAAAGAGAGAGAATAATGAAATAGGATGTTGTGGTTTGTGACAGCAGTGAGGAGGGAAGATGCGCCTCAGATTAACACAGATTAGCATGGAAGAATCCTAATATTGACAAACATAGAATACAAAAAGAAACTAAACAAACGATTGTTCAAACAGCATCAAGCATTGTAATGATACACAGATCAGAATAGATGCTAAACTGTCTCAATCCATGACGATGCAGTCAATGGCATTCCCGACAAGGCTCTCGGAGCGATAGGCATTATTTTTATCAATCAACTCAAAGAAATGAATGGAAAGAGGGAGACAGAGATGAGGCGAAACATGGTTTGTATTGATCGATGTGCACACAGTGAGAAGGCATGCTCATCATTGATCCACATGCCAAATGTGGCCAATGAAAAGTTATTTTTGCATTTGAAAACTTGACATTTTCATTCTTCTCCCACCAACACGTGTTGGCTTTCACCTTTGCCTTTTTGCTTTAGCCCCTCCTCTTGTAAGGGAGGGGGCCATCCTCAGGCTAAAGTGTGTGTGTGTGTGTGTGTGTGTGTGTGTGTGTGTGTGTGTGTGTGTGTGTGTGTGTGCGCGCGTGTGCGCGTGCGCACAGAGCAACGATTGCTTGGCGGTGGAGAGATGGCGTGATTAGACGAGCGAGAAAGGCAATCCACAGCTCTGTTTACAACACTGAACACTGATCTAATACTCACACGCACAACACACGACACACGCGCGCGCACACACACACTTCTAAAGTGATCTCGTGTTGAGTGGAAAGGATGGTCAGAGCGAAATGCCGGACTTCAACATTTGTTATCCTCTTTCATGTAAGATAAGAAGGTTAACAGGTCCATTCTTTTCTTTTCAATAGAATAAATGCCACTCTATTCTATTCATTTGTGTATGTGTGTGAGCGCACTTACAAGGTTTTCTTGTGAACACACGCGTGTACGTACCCGTGTGCTCGCACGTCTTTTCTTGCTATGCTACAGTAATTTTTTAATCAAATTGATGGAGAGAGACAAAGAGAAAAATGACAGAGGCAGAGTGAGGAGAGGTGAAGCCAATTTATGCTTCATGATATGGTTACGCTGCGCTGCTCACACACACACACACACACACACACACACACACGCAAACCCACCCGCGCGCACGCACACGGCAACACACACACTGAGGCCGGGAACAGTGGTAACAACGTGTCAAGGCGAGCGCCAGGCAGCTAATTTGAAGTCATTAGATGTCTGCCGTACTGGCAACAATTTGTTACGCTCACACATGCACTAAGGCCCGCACACAACAACACGACAGGCGCGCACGCTGAGTTAAGAGCCGTCTGCAGATAGCGAGGAGGCTAAATTGTAAACTAATTTAAACATCACTCAGCGTTAGAGAGGCTGCCTGCAAGACAGGCCCCCGGATAACAAGGCCGGGTTGTGTGCGTGTACTCGCGCTTGCGCACGTGTGTGTGTGTGTGTGTGTGTGTGTGTGTGTGTGTGTGTGTGTGTGTGTGTGTGCCGCAAGTCATGTGTTTGACACACAGGCTCGTCCAAGCTGGTGACAACACACGCACGCATCCATGCACCCACGCATCACTTTGATTGCTTCTTTTATTCCATGGCTTGGCTTGTATTGCTTTGCACATTTCCATACTGATATGGCCTATATGCAAACATTTGATATGTCATTAGGGGAGGAAAATGAGGTTTCAGCGAGTGTGTGTCTCTTGATATCCCGCAAAGAATATTAAAGCGCACACAAGTGCATGAGGAGAGAAATGTAATGGGAAGAGTAAAATCAACGGCATTGAGGATTTACATACATACGCATGAATGCAGTATCCGATACACAAACACTCAAAGCGGTGTGTGTGTGAATGCGCATATACTGTATTGTATTTGCTCATTGAGTTGCTGAGCTTTTATTTACTCCACTGCAGAGATTGTCAAACATTTCTTGGTAGAGCGAGAAGAAGGGAAGCCTTTATGTGTCTAAATGCATTTTGAATACAAATAAATAATAATTAATATTGATGGAAACAGAATGTGTTGCAGTATATGTATGATGCCATGATACCATATTGCGGTCTTGCTTTTAAAGAAAGGCTATGACCCAATCAGGGAAATCTCCGCTGCCGCCCTCCTGCGTGTTTTATTCCCCCGGTTGTGACTTTGATTCTCATTCTAAAAACATGCATGCAGCGTTAATTGCTGGCTCTAAATCCGTGGTCACCACCACGGTGCCAGCAAGCATCAGGTAGCTCCCAAGTACCACATGAGCAGGCCGTGAGCCTGTACTAAAAATTGCTCATCTGTGATGGAGCATTATGATTTGCTCGGGATGTTCGCAAAGTGATCTTTTGAAAAGGTAAACACTTGAAGAGATTTATAGACAGGGTTTGACATTAAGCCTTTTTGGGTGCTGGCCCTTTTGGGCCGCCATGAGTGAAGTTGCGTTGGCCCTGCCAGACCTGGCACTGGCCCTGATTGAAATCAATACTTAACAAAGTCCATAATTATACTGTACTGTATATGTCAGCCTTAAAGTGGATGAAGTCGAGAAGTGTGTAGTCTTATTGGCCAAAATGTATACGAGTACATAGCACCGGTAGGTGATCAAGGCAGCGATTTAAATAAATATCCACACTGTCCACTCCCCAGTATATAGATATTGTGATTTAAAACAATACTTAACTAAATGTCTAACACAGTATATGTAGGCCTACCTGTGGATGAACTGGTGAAGCGATCGACAGTACATACCACTAAGTGTATCAGTGAATGGGGGCGATCGAATGTGGGTCAAAAGAGTAAAGATGATTGCTGAATTGAGTTGCGTAAAATCCCAATTTTGAAAACTAGAGATTAAAAATACAAGAACGCCTTGATTCCATCAGCTCGGGAAAAGCATCGGTGAACTTTGGGTGGCCTGACACAGTCACAAGTAGCCCCTGACATCCAGCCACCATTAATGTCGAACCCTGGACATAAAGTGTTGCAGTTTGATATTTATTACCGCATCATTTATTTTTTCATGATCAGTGTCTTCACAGAATAGCCATGCATCATTTTTTTTCTGTACAGTTTCTCCTCTCAGGGATCATAGCATTAATTAATAACAATATGCAAGTCATTTCAGTAAATATCTTATTGCAAAAATGTGTATTAAACTGAGAGGCCTTCTCACTAACCGGTTCACAAGAATTAGATGTCACTTTCAGAAAGGTATGTGCCGTGTGATTGGCCGGCAACCAGTGCAGGTTGTACACCCTACAAAGCACAATCGCTGCAGAAAATAGGAAATGGATCATTTCAGATTTACAGGTACCATGTACGCTTTGCAAGTCATGAGTGTGGTGGTGAAGATGTATACAGCCACCTTGTTGAATCACCTGTTATTGTTTTATCGAGAAGAAGAAAAAGGGGTGCCCATTTCAGTTGTGGTATTTATTCAAGTGCACAGCGCACCGGGTGATTAATTAAAGCAGAAGCTACTGTTTGAGGAAAAATGCTATGTTATTATTCCCAGGGCGTGAAAGGCTTGTGCCGTCCAATAATATGGATTAGTGCAGAGAAGATCTCATTTTAATAGCTCTCCAGGAGACAACTGCACTTAGGTATTAGGCCGCATCTCACAGTCAAGTGTGCGTGTAAAAGGAGGAGGAATGAGGAGCAGTCAGGTGAGAGAGGAGGCCCGGCAAATATTTAAAGAGGAAGCCAATGAGAATGTGAATGGAAAAAAAAGGCCATTTGTCTGCCTGGAGAATTGGTCTTTTTATTCTCTCTCTCTCTCTCTCTCTCTCTCTCTCTCTCTCTCTCTCTCTCTGCATAATAGCTAAATGACTAGCAGCCAGTCATGCTGGTAGCTCTTATCTAGACATGGCCACACAAAAGGCCAAGACAGGCAGGCAAAGTGAGCACTTGACTTGACGAAGGAGCAAGGAAGCGAACAAATGAACCAATCAGCCAACAAGAACCTCTAATGCAGTATTTTACCAAAACCTGTGGCCTTCTATACGAGTGCTTTTTCTTTTTCTTTATTCAAGAAAAGAAATGACTCCCGCCCCCATTTACTTGCGTCACTATCTCCTGATACTTTGGTTCTCCTCATCCTCCACTTTCTTTCATTCCATTTCAATTTTGACACTCTGGATAAGCGGACTGTCGTGCATCGGCCGTGATTCATTTTGATTGAGCTGTAAAAAATGGCTGAAAGAGCGGTGGGGGTTTATTCTTTCAAGTGAGCTGCAGGAGGATTTGGGAGCTCGAAACTTTAAAGTACTGTAGGCGACTTGCTTGCTTTTGCTGTCTTTCATTTCCTCTTCAACAATTAGTGATCATTACAAAGTTACAACACAATAGCATACATGTAAACCAACCAAAAGTATTGATTTGGAGGGGGAAAAAAAACGAAAAGAATTTGACCAAATTTGTACGTAGGAGGTTTTGACCTGGCATCATTGCTCGACCATTCCCATTATGCTTCTATGAAATCCCTTCGCATCAAGATGTTTTGTTCACTTAGTGTTGGAGGAAGAGTGGCCTCCTCTTCCCCGTGTGTTCGTTGAATTTTGGACGAGGAGAATGTTGGTAGCCAGGGTGCCTACCTTGCTTGTTAGCAATCACCCAATCAGTCAGTCAAGTGACTCCGCAGCCAGCCAGTCAATCAGTCAGGCCGACCCGCTCACACTCTCAGCAAATATTGATTCATAGAAGTGTTCAGCTGCTTTTAGCAAATCAAAGGTTGGGTCTCAGCAGACACCCACAGATATTCTCATCAGTGGCTTCACTTGACGGTGACACTCCAGCTCCCTAAATTAACTCTGACACTCATTATGACACTTCATTGCATGAGTGTGTGCGTCCGTGTGGTTGTGAGGTTACTCCTCAGTCTTCCCACTGAAGTCTGGTGAAGCTGATGATGTCATCAATCGCTTGGTCAAGCAAACACCACCATATTCATACATTTAATTATTGGGACGTTTTATGAGAGAACCTTCAGTCTTTTTTTTTTTTTTTTTAAGTAACAAACATTCTTAACAGTCAAGTTAAAAAAAAAAGACATGAACCACGGCATCATAAAATTAAACTGTTGAAGCTTGGTGATACAAACGTGCAACGGGCAGCTGGCTCAAGGTCAGTCAACTTTCAGAACAGGCTTAATTGGATGACAAGAGTGGAAATAGAGATAAAATAATAAATCCTTCATTGATTCCAAGAGGAAAAAATGAGGTGTTACAGCAGTTTTATTCAGTAATAATAATAAAATAACGATCAATAAAATACTCCTCACCACTTCAAAATCATTCAACCAGTGCCCGTTAGTTGTTTCAACGTGTATAAAGTTATCATCAAATTCCCCAAACGAGGAAGAGAAGACAATCTGTAAAAAAACAGGTGAAAAAAAATAATACATTTTTAAAACATTAAATTCATTGAAGGCAAACGTGTAGTTTATGAGTATATCTCACCAAATTTCCAACCAGATTCACAAAGGCAACCAACAGCAAACATGAACATGTACACATACAGAATCATATTGAAGAAATCCTTTTCAACTGTCGAAGCACTCTTATTTGTCATGACATCACGATACATTCATTTGTTTGTGTTCAAACTGCACTCACACACATTTCATCTGTGAGCGGGCCGGTGCTGTCGTCTCCGTGCCATTACCTGGCTGCAATAAAACGTCAGCTGTGTACACAACATGCACGTACTATAAAGTCGGTGGCAGCTTTGGCCCCATTCTGTCCGCTAACACTAGTTCACCTTGACAATCGCAGCATGCTCAGTGCCTCCTCAAACACGCTAGCGCTCACCTTGACACACACACCACGTCCGTGACTGTGTTTGTGCAGTCTTATTTCATGTAGATTCACTATTTGAAGTTGTTGACAATAGGGGTGAAGGTAAGTAGAAAATTAGTCAAGAATGATTCCTTATACGTTGCATCATAATTCAGCAATTGCAATATCATGGATCCTGAAATGGAAAGTAGATAGTTTCTCATATTCAATCAAATTTGTCTTCAATATATCATATTAGAATTTCCAATTGTATTTAGTCTCTGTTTTGCTCTTCACTGCTTATCACCATGGATGTTGTTCCATTTGCTGTTGATTTTTGCACAGCTCTTTTGGGCGTGTTTGATTTCCATACATGTTCATCCCTGCGCAGCATAACACGTTTAGAGGCCAGCGTCTCAGTTCTAAATATCTAAGTGTGTGTGTGTGTGTGTGTGTGTGTGTGTGTGTGTGTGTGTGTGTGTGTGTGTGTGTGTGTGTGTGTGTGTGTATTTACATGGACACCTTTTGTGGTCCATCTTATCTTTGCATTGGAGACACCCCATTTTCCACAGGCGCTCGCTTATTGCGGCCCACACAAACAAACACGTGCCTGTTTGCAGATGAAAACAAATATTGGTGAAATCAAATTAGCGTGAGAATATTTGATATCTGATCCTTATGTTTGGATTAAGTGGGGCTGGCTTTATTGGGTTAAAGCTTGCAGGTATTGAAGCATGTCATCAATATGAGAAAACAAAGGATAGAAAGCATGTTCTTTTTTCCCCTTCCATTGTTAAGCATTTTTGTGTAGTTCCTTCTTTAATATTTCATTTGTGTTAGCATCTTTATTAATGCATTATTCTTCATGTGCTCGCTAGCTACAACAAAATTTGACATGACAAAGATATATTCAAGTTTGATTGGTTACATGGGTTTTCATAATAATCATAATAAAATGACAATGATATAAAGTGTGTGATATAGTAATTTATGTATTCATATTTATGATCAGCTAAGAATCACCGTGTATGGTAAAATCCGAATTGCGGGAGTGTCAAACTTAAAACTAAAAATGTACAATTCCTCAAATATCTTATATGTACTGTACTAGAAAAAAAGTAGACTTTTTTTCAAATCAGCGACAAATATATACTTACCGACACATAAAGACATCTCTGTTCAAAATCTGCTATTGACAAGTGTTATTAGAAAGCGTTACTTGTAGTTAGCAGTTAGTTTGTGCACTGCATGTACAGAAATGTGTGGCTACTTTTAGACAAGGTGAAAAGATGAATGTGACCAAGGGCTAGTCTCCCTCTCGTGTCTGCTGAAGGGACAAACTTCCATAAAACACACACACACACACACACACACACACACACATTCAGTTGGCATCACAGTGACACTTAGCTTCATCAGGTCACACGTTGCTGGTGACACACCTTTAACATCTTTGCAGCAGCGTGAGCTGACACATCACAAAGACACGCATATGCACACATGACTGTTACTTTCACACATGCGAGCAACTGCCACAATGACTGTATTCACGTGTGTCGCACCAGGTTAGAGCAACTTTTAACACCTCACAACATCTCAAAAGTCACCTGAGCAGTTGTAACAGGGCTGGCATATAGAGCCTAAAATTCGTTCACTATAAATGAATTCATTGGCATTTACTATGTACAAAGGTTGAAAATTATAATGAAAATAATTTTGAATAGGTTACATAGTACCCTAGTCAAGCCAAATTTATTCAAATAAATATAATTTTATTGTGCGGACCTCAAAACTAAAATTGTTGTACTTGGCAGTGCAAAATGGGAGAAACAAACACAAATAGCATTGCTAAAGTTATAAATATTTATTTCCTGTTTTCGGAAATGTGTGCCTAATGTGTAGCTATGATATTGTTTTTCTCTTCAGACACTTATTTTGGATTAATGGGTGCGAGGAGCGGCTCCGGGCCATGTTTATCCATGCTAGTTAGCCAGCTACAACTCCTAGCTTGTGTGGCACAAGTTAGCCTAGCACCTCACAGTCTCCAGGTAGTTCTGGGAAAGCTTTACTGATGGGTGACTTTTGGATTTAGACACTTTTTTTTTCAGGCCAGTAACATGGTCAGACCTGCTTGAAGCCATTTTCATTCTGAATTACCCCATCAACAAGCCTTGGAATAGTCCAAACTATTCTACCAAAGGCCAAATTTATACCCTCGACTGCATATATAGCATATTCCACGCACCCCTCAGTTGTAGTGTTGGAGTGATGAGCTAGGTTCCCATTAAAAGCATTCAGAGTAATTGAGGTTTTAGTTTGTTGAAGTGAAGAAGCACTGCCAGTAGTTGTGTAAAAACCAATACTGCAGATTTGCACTCAACAGCCCATTGCTGTTTTATCTTGATTACATTAGCAAATCAAATCCATTTATCTGACAGCCTTTCCAAACCAAGTCTGCGATGTGAGCACAGAGGCTAATCTGCCTCGAATAATGTCTGTCACACAACCAGTGTGGAGCTGTATACGTACATATGCAAACATGCACAGCATTTACAGTTTCACAATATGTGACATGAGATGAGTAGTGACAAATAAATCAGCATCCGAGCCCATCATCATCATCCAAGTTGTCGCTCGCAAACAGTCATCTTTTACTACTTTCAATTTGTTTTGGTATGTGCGCGCGGGTGTGTGAGAGAGAGATAGAGGATGTGATGTGATTTGATATGATATGATGGCGAGGGGCATAAAGATAGATGATCGTAATTACGCACGGGCCAAACTCCATTTCAAATAATCCTCTTCCTACCCTGTCTGCTGCCGGCGTGCACATGTACACACCCAAGCGTAAACACACACCCAAAGCCATACAAAAGTTCACACATAAGTATAATGCTCACCTATGCACGCAGCAAATGTGGTGGAAGAAGGGAAGGGGTAGTCATGACATCACATTAGTTCTGTCGGTTCATGCAAAGTTCACGGACAGCCATGAAATCGTTCTTCCCTCCCTGCCTCCTTTTCTTTCTCGTGTATCTGTTTACTTTTCCTCATTGTTTACCTTCTGCATCCTTTTGTCTCCTGCACTTCCTCATCCATATTCTTTCTTCTCCCCCATTTTCCATCCATTGTTCTTAAATAAGAGTCTGGAGGATTCATCCATTCCATCAGGGGATGAGCAGGTAGTAAAATGGGATTAGAGAGTGCCTGTCAGCCCCTGAGGAGGACGTATGGTTTGTACATATACAACACACACACACACACACACACACACACACACACACACACACACACACACACACACACACACACACACAGGGAAATCATCTAAATATCATTGATGCACAAACACAAGATGGACCTCAGGCAGGCACAGCTGCGGACAGGCAACAATTTGGGTAATTGTATGTGCATGTGTCTCCATATCGGTATTGTTCGTTGCAATCTGTCAGTTGACTCGGTTTTTGTCACCATGATGGTTTATGACCACTGTCTGACGACAACAGTGTTCAGTACGTCACGTTTGCATTGCCAGCATTTTTCAGAACAGCGCGAAAAAGTATCAGTTAATGCTAATCGGTTTATTCAAACAAAGTGATGGTGACTGGCTTTTGTTTGTTCGACTGTACTTCTCTTCAAAATGAGTGCTTTACAGAGGTGACATGTTGTGCAGGACAATTCTGGCAGCCACTGACGAAAATTGCTTGTTCCGCTCCATGCTTTGAACAGAACGTGAATGGTCATGAAGTGGAGATACAGTACAAGGTTTTCCTTCACAGTAGAATTGGACTTTACATGAGGTAAAATGTATACCTTTCGACACTAAATGATTTTCAAAAATAACCCAACTGCAATTTATTTAACCCGCTATTGTAACTGTAATTTTAAAATGCCATGATTTTTTTCCAAGCTCCTCTTCCCATATAATTTTTCTAACACCAACAATAAATTTATTTGTATTACAATAAACAAAATCTGATTTATGATACATAAATGTTCTAGATTAGGCATATGCTAAAATCAAGGCATATGAACGATAAATGAATATGAAAGACAGTTCATCTACTTCAATTGGAGTTGTTAATTTACTCAACTCTCGCAGTCTTTTAAGCATTCAAAACAACATCTAATTCTACCAAATTCTACCAAACAAGTGTGGCATGAACCTAAATCCGTAAATCATGAGTCATCTTGCCACCATAACGCAACAAATCTGTGGCGATGCCACTTCGCATGTTTCATGAAACAATGACATGGAAACATGTGGATTGCACTGAACTTGTCCATAAACAATTGAATAAATTGTGTACTGAGCGACTGGAATGAAGCAGAGATGGGGTTTTTTTCACCCAAATTGCAGCCTTTGCGATTTGCGTCCTACTAGATTGCTTTGATGCTGATTTGAATTTGATCATTTGTTCAGCCCATGACACCCATCTCCTGAACATCTCTAAATTTTGTCATTAGATTTTTTATTTTTGATTGAGAAATTCAGCCAAATGATTTCGAGTGTTATTGGGGCCCCCAAATTTGATCGATTTTTCACCTGCTCACATATGGGTTTTGTGCCAATCACCTGAATAGTTTTTATATAGTCCTTTGAATTAAGAACAAACAAACATGAAAGTCTTTGCGATATTAATTTCCGAATCAACATACACTTTGTTAACGTGTGTGACAAAGTACCAGAAAAAAGCAAACTGGCCTCCTTTAGTAAAAGTGTCACTGTCTAAACCAACACTGTATGTATTCCGTGAGGTCCAGTCAGGTCAGAATCATCGGTCCTCATATAGCATTGCATTGCACGCTCGCTGGCGGGGCTCCAGCGAGCATCCATAAAGGCACCCGGGCACACTCCAGCGCTCTAATTTACGACAATAACGCACCATAAACCTTCTACATTTTCTTTGTGTTCGATCTGAGCACATCTTATAAGCATGCTGATGGGATGTTTCATCTGCGGGCTGCTATCATAGCTGTGTGCCTCATTGTCTGCCCCAAACGGATGGCGACAGTCCGCATGACGGCATGAGTCTGTAAGTGTGTGTTTGTGTGTGTGTGCGCGTGCACACACGCGCTGGTATACTTTTCAGTGATCACGTGCACCTTTGTTAAATTAGGTTCATGCATTGGGAGTGGACATGTTTATCTAAACACGACATGTCAATATGATGAGTCCACACACACGTGTGTGTGTGTGTGTGTGTGTGTGTGTGTGTGTGTGTGTGCGTGTGCGTGTGCGTGCGTGCGTGCGTGCGTGCGTGCGTGCGTGCAAGTGCGTCTGTGTGCTGTCCATCAAGCCACACACTGAGCCGAAGCAAAGCATTGGCTTGCTTGCTGATGATGACATATGAGTTTCTGGCCATGGTAATGGCTGTTAAATCTCATAATTACACGCTTCTTTATTGCAATGCATAATGACCCTGCAGCACTATTGGACAATTAATTAAGATTTTCAGACGGGAGCTTTTTTTTTTTCCAGGCCCAGATGAGGATGTGGAATGAGATCCTAATGTTCTTGTCTCCAAGCTAGGACATTACGGGGCGCTTAGAAGGCTCCACGTGTATCAGTTTTCATCTCTTCCCTCATTTTGTCTGTCTTCAATCCTCCCTTGTTGAGAATTTCCTCTTCCATGCTTGTCCTGAATGATGATGATGAGGAGGAGGAGGAGGATATTGGAGAGCATATCTCTAATCTGTGAATGCTAAATTAATCCCTGTGGAGTTTGTGTTCTTGTGGCTCTATGGGAAGCTACAGGGGATTAGGAAGATAGAATCAACATGACCTCATAAACTCATACATGGACACCACACCAGTAGAGAGGAGGCCATCGGAATTTGTTTTTTCAAAATCAAAAAATGGTCTTCACGCATGCAAATGGTTTGACCAGCGCTTCTCAAATGAGAAGTTTTTTTTTTTTTTTTTGTTCTTCACGCATGCAAATGGTTTGACCAGCACTTCTCAAATGAGAAGGTTTTTTTTTTATAGAAGTCAAATATGAAGACACGTTTTGTAATTACATGTGCACAACTATTTTATTAAGGAAATGACTCAGCCAAATTTAACTACAAACAAAACTGCGGAAATCAGTGAAGGCCACCAAATCAGATACTTCTTTCTTTATTCATCTGCATTGCCATATACAGCGATTCATGTCATTTTTCCAAACCATTCACGATGTACTTTCCACCAGTTGTGAGTTGCATGCATCCTCATAAAATCTCAAGTTGCAATACTTGTAGTAAATGGATTTGTACCATCTGTACATGCAGTACATATGTAAATATGTTGTTTACTCTTCTGGTTTTCAAGTCTTCTTTGTATCCATCTCTCTCTCTGTCTATCCATCCATCCATTTCCACCCAACTAAAGACAACATATGAGTTAAATCACACACAAATCAGGAATGCAGAATATTGTATGATTGGCCTGCAAAATAGTTGTCTGATAATTGTGGGATTCGGCCTCTTCAGAAAAATAGGTTATTACAGGAAATTGTTCCAAGCGGGTAATCCAGCGAGCGATCAATAGGCAGCTACAACACCGTTAATTGAACAAACTGGGAAATGTGAATTCATTACAGATCAGATTGATACATCGATAGCTGAGTTGCTTTAAAACCCCTGTCTGAGCTCAAATCCTCTCAGAAGCCTCATCTTTTGTTTGAATGAATTTTCGTGGAATTTTTTCCAGGAATTGCATTGTATTGCACTCTATAAACAAACAATAGTTGTGATCACCCAATATTTGCTGTCAGACAATTTCTGCTGTTGAGGCCCGTGAGAGAGAGAGAGAGAGAGAGAGAGAGAGAGAGAGAGAGAGAGAGAGAGAGAGAGAGAGAGAGAGAGAGAGAGAGACACGGGCAGTTTTTGACACATGGTCGTATTCCCTCATTTCATCCCATGTACAATTAGGACAAAATCTGGGTGATCCTGATCCAATCTCTGATCAGACATTGGGGCCAAACATTTAATTATCAGATGAATGGTATTGGTTGAAAAATCTTTTTTTTTTTTTCAAGCGCATTCTATAGTGAGCGGTGCCCTTGTCCCCCAAGTTTTTGATAGAAATGCCCACAAGCTTCTGCACTCATCTACAGTTCGTTCTGGAAAAAGAGGCACAGAGTGAGATATGGAAACATTTTGCTTGCAAGGCCAACAGTCAGGGCAAGTCAAAAATTAAATGCAAGCTCATTCTGCAAATCCCGATATTATTTACAGTGTTACCAAACAGCACTTTCAAAGACCTTAAAGACCTTTTCTCCGGGTACTTTGGTTTCCTCCCACATTCCAAAAACATAAGCGGCAGATTAATGGAACGCTCTAAATTGTCCAGAGGTGTGAGTGTGAGCGCGGATGGTTGTTTGTCTATGTGTGCCCTACGATTGGCTGGCAATTGGTTCAGGTTGTACCCTGCCTGAGGACAGTTGGGATAGGCTCCAGTATGCCCCGCGACCCTTGTGAGGATAAGCGGATCAGAAAATGGAGGGATGGCTTCTATATCCCTGGTTTTATATCACAATTTCCGGAGTAAACATATTTTGCAGCATTTTAAAGGATCCTGGTAGATTAAAATCCTAAAAACAATAATATAACAAAATCAACTGTGATTTAAGAGAACTCTTGAAGAAGGTACAGTAATACTTAAAAAATACCGTGTTACAGTCTTCATTGTGACATTCCAACTCAATGATAGAACACATAAAAACTCAAAATGTGGCTTGAATATGATACATTTTGGGTTTAAGCCGACATCCATCCCTTTTTATTTACTGTGTATATATATTTTTTTACAATCCGTTTCTTTTCGACGATGTCTCCTTTATTCCGGAGACCGAGTTACATTTTTTCAGTTTCTTGCTCTCTTTTTTTTCTCCAAAACTGTCTGTCAGCAGTGTCAGTTTGTGTGAGACCCACAGAGACTTAACGCATCCAAGCTACACACACACACACACACACACACACACACACACACACACACACACACACACACACACACACACACACAGACACACACACACGCACGCACACAGTGGTCATTCCTGCCTGCATCAGCATTGAGCCATGAAAGGAAGAGAGCAGAATGCACTGAAAGGAGGATGGAAGAAGAATTCAAGATGGCAAAAAAAAAAGTGTATTTAGTCTGTTCATTCTCAAGCAGAGCGGATGATTGTCACTAAGGTGGAACTCACGTCTCTGTTCAGAGCTAAGACCCAAATGGCACGAGCCTACACACACGCACGCATTATTTGACACAGCCCCGGTGCAGCTGGAAGTGGGTAATTAAAATGTAAATATTGATATTTTATTATTTGAAATGGCTCCACTGCAGTGCTCTTAATGTCACTCCATCTGGCGTCTCCTCAGAGACCCCGGGCTCGCCCCCGACCATCCATGATGCCCGCTCCGAGGCAACCCGGGCACACCGACACCCCGCGACCACCTCGGTGTGGCCGCGTCTCCAGTTTGGCTCTAATTAAGTATTAAATATGAGTAGCCGCAACCACAGAAGCAGTACACTTGACACGCGCGCGCACATACACACACTCTTCTCTGTTTCACACACACTCATATCCACTAAAGCAATGGGAAGATTTTAAGTGTTAATCTGCCAGTGCTGCTGATGGTGTCTAATGTATGCAATTAACAGTCAGCCAGGGCTGAGGGTTTGGTAATTAGCTGGCTGTTCACACTGATTAGAGGCGAGCGCAGCCCTATGACTGCTCCACTCTCCCCGAGGCCGCACACACACACAAAGTGGGGGTGCGACCCAAGGAGAGGTGGCGGAGGGGGTTGCGAGGCGAAGGAAATGGAGAAAAGATATTTTAGCCAACAATGTGAGAGGTGGTGAAGGTGATTATGTACATAATTAATGTGTTCCTAAGCAATAAAAGTGACTGATGTGGTGTCACTTTTCTCTCAATGTTCCTCCGAAAGTCATTTTATCATCAGAGTAGACCAGAACCTCACCTGTTCATCTTTTTACCTCTCACTTTTTTTATTAACTGTACAGACAAAAAAAATAATCATAAAAATTGCGTGAAAGGCAATATTCTAACGTTGATTATATTTCGGTTTGCAAAGTTAGATGTGCTTTTGTTTGTCATTTTGGCCTCAGCTATAGCCTGACAGAATACTTCTTTTTTTTTTCTTGCATGGACTGTTATATTGCGTTGCTCTTTTTCCTTTGCGTGCATAGTAATAAACCAAACCACTTTCTGATCACACAGATAACCATATTGTCTCATTTTATGTTCCGCCTGCCACACCTTCGACTTGGCTCATCCGGCAGAAAACAATAATGTCCCGCGGTCTTAGCATGATGTGTTTGGAGGGTGATTTCATTGGAGATGGACTTTACACATCTGCTTATTAACTTTCTCAATAGTCACACAAGTGTACAAATACATTGAGCACTCTGAAACATAAAAACGAAACTCCATAGTCTGAAAGCTCAAGATGTAAATCTGCTGACTTCTTTTGATTTTCTCTTTATGTTTATTTCAAACATGTATAAAACGTCATGCATTTGTTTGAAAGGAAAAAAAAAACACGGAAACAAAACAAAACGTTACATAAAAACAAAAGAGCGTAACAAGAGCGTTTAATACTGTCTTTGGTAACAATGTGCCTACCTAACATAAAGTCGCGTACATGTTCGAAAAGAAGAAGTCTATATTCATGATTATACTCTTCTCACATTCTTCTCCTCTCCTTATTGATTGTATAAAACGTCATGCATTTGTTCAAAAGGAAAAAAAAGACAATCCACACAAACATGTAAACAAAACAAAACGTAACAACAAAAGAGCGTTTAATACTGTCATTGGTAACGATTTACCTGCTTTAACATACAGTTGCGCCCATGTTCGAAAAGAAAAAGTCTAAATTCATGACTATACTCTTCTCACATTCTTCTCCTCTCCTTATTGAGGCCGTGTCTTCGTTTGGAAAAACAAAATGCTTTGTGCAACCCGAAAATCAAATAGATGGCTCACATTTCAAACTGCACAACCTGAGGGCCGTGTGCATGCGTGTATGTCTGTGAGTTAGGGTGTCTGTAGGTGTGCGGGTGTGTTACTCACACCCCTCTAAATTAACTGGTTCTCTGGGAAGATTTGTTTCCATCTCGTTGCGCATCTCTGTATAATTGGGTCAGCTGGTGAGTAGTGTGTGTGTGTGTGTGTGTGTGTGTGTGTGTGTGTGTGTGTGTGTGTGTGTGTGTGTGCGGGGACTTTGTCTGTTGGTCTTGGCCAAAGCGATCACAGGGGGTCCGTGTTCATTTGGGCTGGCGTCTGGCCTTATGGTACCAAACAGTTTGAGGTACACACACACATACACGCTCGCCCAGAAATAACTGAGCACTCAGGGCGAACCTGCTTTCGTTCCACATCGTACGACAACAATCCGCTAAAGCCAATTCAAACACAAACACATATAAGGAAGTCACATGAGAGAAAGCGAAGTGTCGCCGTGCACCATCGTGTGCAATGCAGACTTGCACACGCATACAGGGTGACAATGTGCTGCCGACTGTTGGGAACTTCACAAGTCTGAACGCAATCTCGATCGCAGTGGACTTTAAAAGCTGTTCCTTGCGGAACACAACCCGTGGACTCGTGTCACGGGGCAACATAAGGAGGCACGTCCCAATTCTACCCTTCTTAGAACTGCACTTTAAACGCTGTTCCTTGCGGAACACAACCCGTGGACTCGTATCACGGGGCAGCATAAGGAGGCACGTCCCAATTCTACCCTTCTTAGATTATGGGTGAACAACTTCAAACTTGTTGTAGAGATCATGACGATTCCATAACTTTGGTTATGTTTTGGCAAAATTCCAACTAAATTGTGGGGAACGTTGACACCGCTCATGCTGTTGCACTTTTTGACTGAGTTATTGAAGCGTTGCTCCTATTTTGGCCAGTTTACCCTTCCATCTGCTTCATGTGAATTCCCTTTGGTTGGATTGTGTTCCATTTGTGTGACAATGTGTGAATCGCATTTCGACGCCGCCGATAACTGCGTGAATCTCCACTGCGTCATTGTTCAGACAGTCTGATGGACTTTTGTTTTATTGTATCCCGAGGCTGCACTCTAATAGGACAGAGCTCAGTGTCATTGTTAGCGCAGAGAAGATGCTCCAAGGCAGGATGTCTTTATATACTTATGAATATTTGTTACCTTTTTTTGTTCACATGGAAACCAGGAACTGCAATGACTCTGTTTTTATATAGCAGAACATCCATTTTACATCACGCCGTACAAAATAAAAGATTTGACATAAAAATGGGTGCTTCTATCGAAGGAGCTGTGTATATTTTAATACATTCATAAACTAGGACTGTCGGATCAAAGCTAATATTAAGATATGATTAATATATATATATATATATATATATATATATATATATATATATATATTACCACGGCTTAGAGCAGAAGCAAAAAGACTATTTTCACAGCCGCAAATTTGAGCTTCAACTTCCAACTTCAACTTTTTCAAAATAAGAACCATCAATCAGCCGATTTTCTTTGTCTTGAGCTCTGATCAAAAATTTGAATGACGAGCGCTAAATGGTGGCAACGAATTTCACAACAAGCAGCAGATAATTAAAATAAAACCTCTTCCAAAAATAGGCCAAGCTGTAAAATGATATTCCCAGGAGAAGTTTAAATCCTCGTGCCTCCAAAATCGGCCCTTTTCAGGAGACCCCAAAAACAGCAAACCATTTTCTCAACACTTTACATTGGTTTGTCATTTGTCAAAAATAACCCCCACACTTGTGGACAGACCAACAGTGTAAATTTGTGGGAAAAAAAATATGAAATTTACCACATTCTGACAAAGGCGGTTCCGGCCCACCACCAGTGATATTTATGTCTGCATTATACTGCTCCTCATGGCCAAGCCACACACACCAGGATGAGCACAACATCAATAAGCATTGATGTATGAAATCGCTTCAATTCTTTACATTTGATTTAATTGTACTGTATTTTCTTCACCGTACAATAAATTACAGTGCTAGTTTTCTTATGAAAGGTCCCATAGCATCAGAATACAAATGGTGCAGCCCGTCATCTTATGTACAGTAAAGGTGTGCTTCTCTTTCTGTCATTAGTGTTGCCAGCCAACAATGAACAAAAATGTCTTTGTCTCTTATGTTAACAATTCAGTTCAATCTTGTTCAAGTTTTCTGCTCTCTACTAAGTGACATTCAAGTTTTGTTTTTATAAACTGATTGATACTGGGTCTTTTTCAGTTATCTTTTGGGTTCTTGTAATGCATTAAAATGTCCTCCAAGTGTCAAATTTGGCGACATTAATTCACGTGTTAATAATTGGGACCAGATCACCATTGCAGCCTGTTTTCACACCTGTCACATTCCTGAATGCTCACACCATCGCCTTCTTGGATGCCCCAGCTATTGCCCATGCACAAACGTGCGCATACAACATCACACAAGCGCACACACTAACACGTGGCGTACACACAGGTACTTAGAAGCATCACACGCAGTCCTCACTGGTTCTCATTTGCCCTGAAAGCACAAGAAAACAAATGTTGGTGAATTTGTGTGGCAATTGGGGCATGAGAGAGGGCTATCCTGTGTGTGTGTGTGTGTGTGTGTGTGTGTGTGTGTGTGTGTGTGTGTGTGTGTGTGTGTGTGTGTGTGTGTGTGTCTGCCAGGCCGTTGTGCGGTCTCGGGTGTAAACGTGCAGTCAGGACTCATTTGGCAGACAAACAGGCCGCAGGCTGGCTGGGGAATCTACTTGTGTTTGTGTGTTTTTCTATGCTTGCGCGCACGTGTGTGTGAGTGTGTGTGTGTGTGTTTGTATTTGATCGAGGAGAGAGGAGGAAGAAAGAAAAGAGCCTGTCAGAGCGAGTGGTGGAGGTTAAGTCTGCGTGACTGCACTTCAGCCTCTTTCTGTCACCCCATCACGCGCGCGCACACACACACACACACACACACACACACACACACACACACACACACACACACACGTACAATTTACACACATGAGCACTTACTCTTTGAGCCGTCATAGCCGAAGCAACAAGAGTTTCTCATATTGTGGTTACCCTTTTCGCCCTTGTGCGGGCCAAATAATATGACGCTGTCAAGATAAACTGTCAATATTGGTTTTACAAACTATGAACATAAAAATAAGCATATTGTTAAATAAATAGCTCTCTGGCTGTGTCAATTTAAAACGATCATTATTACGTTGGTAAAGATAACAAAAATGTTATTGATGGTCTCTTCAGACGCTACCTCTGCAACCGTTTGACTTTTTTTAATCACACAACGTAAATTCCTGCTGCGGGTTGAACCGACGAATCGACTAATCTATTTTACTGGTCTGCAGCAACGTTTTCTGCTTGAAGACGACAAATCGCTAATCATGTGCTTTGGACAACTCATCTTCCACTTAACTTGACAATAGATTTTCAACTCGTCTCCTGTCGTCACTCTGGAGCAGTAAGATGTCTGGCAAACAGGGCAACACAGCCTACAAATATTTTATTTAATTCATTCATTCATTCATTTATCATTTATTCATTCATCCGCTTTATCCTCACAAGGGTCGCGGGGGGTGCTGGAGCCTATCCCAGCTGTCTTCGGGCAGTAGGCGGGGGACACCCAGAACCGGTTGCCAGCCAATCGCAGGGCACACAGAGATGAACAACCATCCACGCTCACACTCACACCTAGGGACAATTTAAAGTGCTTAATCAGCCCTCCATGCATGTTTTTGGAATGTGGGAGGAAACCGGAGTACCCGGAGAAAACCCATGCAGGCCCGAGGAGAACATGCAAACTCCACACAGGGAGGCCGGAGCCAGGATTGAACCTGGTACCTCTGCACTGTCAGGTTGACGCACTAACCACTGGACCACCGGGCCGCCATATTTCATTTTAGGTATTTATTTTTGCTAGGGTTTTTTTTTTGGTTGGTTGTTTTTAATTTTATCAGATTTTTTTTCCATGTATCCGGTGGTTGCTAACTAGTGGAATCTTGATAAATTATGTTGTCAATTCAACAAAAACATCAGTAGGCTCCAACATCATTGCAAAGGGTTAATTAAAAGACCGATTGTATGTCGTTACCGAACGAGCACGTCCACAAACACAGCACGAGATGCCTTATCAACAACGAGCAGAAAGCGAATGTAATTAGAGTCAAATAAGGAAGCCCCTTTTGTCCACTGAAGTCACAGGTATGGAAAAAAAAAAAGGTTCTCCACCCTTCATCCCACCTCCCTCCCGCCTAGTTTTACTTTCTCTTCCCTCACTCATCTTGGTGCTCTCACTCCGTCAATACCGCTCTCTCTCTCTCCATCATCAGCACTAAATTCCCATTGATGTTTCTTTTCTTCTGCCGTATCGATCGCTTCATGAGAAGGAGGCGGGGGTTGAGGAACGAGGGGGCGGGG
>NW_017804971.1:486494-494048 GCF_001891065.2 Hippocampus comes
CACACAGACACTAACAGTGTAGTTGCTCACAGATTGAAAACATGCTGATGAGACAACACCTTATGCACATTCTCACTGGCACGTGTATTGTTGCACAGGAACAAGCGCAGGAAGTGCCTCAACCAGATAAAAATCATTGATGCACTTTGAGAAGAAATGCTGCACTTGGCCTCGATAAATTAATCATGAGGCTTTTAATTATGGGTGTTTCCCTTTATACTGGAGTAAGTGTGCATGTGTGCATATCAGATGCAATCAGAAGGGACATTTGTTGATGGCAGAGTGTGTTTGCGTGCTCGGGCTGTGCTTGAATCGGTGGTGAGTTGAATTGCGGAGCGGCTTACTCGTTAAAAATGAAAGCTGAATCAGAGTTATTGGTCGGAACGTGTCATCAAATATTGTTGTCAGTAAGGAATGCTTGTGTAGCACCTCCCGTCTCCTTATGTTTGCCATAAATATGTGTGCAGTGCATGTGCATAAAAGCTACGTACGCACTACATGGGCGCTGACGCCTACATGTAGTTATGAGAATATTTGGCCAGCTAACCTCTCCGCTGTTGGTCAGTGAATGGACTGCTAGCAACAAACAGAAGGGAGTTTTCAAACTTGACCAGACCTGAGAGACAAACTAACTTAGCGCTAGCTAGGTTGAGGCTAGTAGCAAGGTCGATGGATTTACAATTGGACCAAAGAGAGAAAAACATCCTTTGTTCTGCCATTGGCCAGGGTACAGCACGGGATCCTCAAGGTGAAAGTAATATGACACAAATAAATATTAAAAGGTAACAGTTTATTGTTATATGAATCTTAGCCAGTGTTCTCATTTTCAGATGATCCCTTCTACAAAATTCCAAGAAAATCACAATGAGCTATTTTTAGAACGGGCCTGTGGGCTACTCATATGGTCCTTTAGAGCACCGCGTTGGTGACCCCCGCTCTGTCCAATCCTGTTTGATTACATAATAGGTAGAGGTCACTGCCATTTGGCGTCACTGTATAGGTCTGTATGTATTTCGCTGTATTTACTGTATGAGGGTGCATCTGTGTGTGTGTGTGTGTGTGTGTGTGTGTGTGTGTGTGAGATCTTGGGATGTCAATAGTTGTAGATGGAATGAATTGGAGCATGTTTCAAACAACAATAGCCTGCAACCTGGACAAAATGAGACGTCTGCTATTACCCATCAACACACTGAGAGATAAGAAACCCCCTTGAACACACACACACACACACACACACACACACACACACACACACACACACACACACACACACACACGTGTACATGCACACAAACACACGCATACGCTGGCACGTACTCTCCCGTCTCGAGAGGAGGCGCACGGCAGCAGATGTTGAGGAAATATCTTCCTTCTCATCTGTGCGCTCCTCCTGGCAGGATGTGCATCCAAAATATACACGCACACACATAGTGGAGTTCTGCGGAGCAGTCTGACAGGTGCGCTCACATGGGCCACCTCACTTATGAAGACTCGCAAGCACACACACGCAGCGTACACACTCTGGCGCAGGTGTGACTGGACAGGTGTGTGGGGTGAAGACAGCTGTGAGGAAAGTGTGAGTGGGCATGTGTTCCATTAACAGGGAAGGGGGAGAGAGAGAGCAGTGAAATGTTGCATTGGACCAATCAGGACAAAATATTATGTAGGTGGGAATGTGGATTGACTGGCAACCAGTCCAGGGTGTACCCAAAGTTAGCTGTGATAAGCTCCAACTCATATAGAAAATGGATGCATTTTAACTCCTCAGTGATGTAATGGCATGGTGTCCCAATACTTTTGTCAACATTGCGAATAGGCAATTACAAACTGAGTGGGTTGTCATTGAAGAAAAGAAGAAATCTGAAGGCACGGCTGCAATGAAAGACCTTGTTTGAGGGGTGCAGCAGCGATGGGCAACATTGATCCAGGCAGGTTGTGTCAGGGGGAGATAAGGCTTACCTGTCCCCAGAGGACAACCCTGGGCACGGGGGAGGGAGGGAGGACAAGCAAGCAGATGAGGAGGAGGTGGAGGAATTCTATGGACAACTGGATAGATGCAGCGAGGAAGGCAGACAGGACGGAGAAACCATTTTTGATCTTGTCCACGAAAACAAGATGTTTACCTTTTACTTTCAATTTGGAATCATTTGCCAGGGAGAAAATGTTTGTTGTTTTTCACAAAAGTTCTCTGTACAATACTGTAATTCTATTTCATTAATATAGCCCTGACAGTGGTTGACTGGTGAGCACATCGGCCTCACAGTGCAGAGAGGTACAGGGTTTGATTACGGCTCCGGCCTTCCTGTGTGGAGTTTGCATGTTCTCCCCGTGCCTGCGTGGGCTTTCTCTAGGTACTCTGGTTTCCTCCCACATTCCAAAAACATGAATGGTTATTTAACGGAACACTCTAAATTGTCCCTGGGTGTGAGTCTGAGCGCGGATGGTTGTTCGGCTATGTGCGCCCTGCGATTGGCTGGCAACCAGTTCAGGGGTCCCCCGCCTACTGCCCAAAGACAGCTGGGATAGGCTCCAGCACGCCCCGCGACCCTTCTGAGGATAAGCAGTTCAGAATATGGATGGATGGATGGATGGGTGGATGGATAGCTCTGACAAACAACTCGTTTTATCCAAAGGCATCTTCACATGAACTACACCCTGGACTGGAGGTTTATCAATCGTAGGGCACATATTGGCAAACACCCATTCACATATTCACAGCTATGGGCAATTTTGTTTCTTCAAAAACTTGACATGTATAAATATTTTTTTAGAGCACCTGAAGAAAACCCATGCAGAACTGAGCGGCAGAAAATACTAGTCATGATTACACTGTCCTGCCTCATACTCATACTGACATAAAAATCAGCACTATTGCTAATTTGGACTTGTGTATGTCACTCAATATTGATGTAGTATTGTACAATACAGTACATACAGTATGTTTCATTTCTGGCTAGGCCTCTGGTCCCACTTATGACCAATAATAGTTTTGCTCATCTTCAAATGATCTAATGTTGGACTTATTATGCTCTTTGCCAGGTTTCTCCACGCTGTCTCTAGCAGACCAGATGAGTCTACTGCAGAGCGCATGGATGGAGATCTTGATCCTGCGTGTCGTATACCGCTCGCTGTCTTTCGAAGACAAGGTTTGTATCGTTCTCTGTGTTCTGGCTCTGCTTAAACACTGACGGAAAGGTTCCTGGTTATTGTCAACCTGCCGTTTTGTGGCACTAGCTGGTGTACGCCGAGGACTACATCATGGACGAGGACCAGTCAAAGCTGGCTGGACTCCTGGACTTGAACAACGCCATCCTGCAGCTGGTCAAGAAGTACAAAACCATGAAGCTGGATAAGGAGGAATTTGTCACTCTGAAGGCCATCGCGCTGGCTAACTCAGGTTGGATAAAAACTATGCATGTGTGTTTTTGTGAAGTGCAGAAAGAGTTAATCCCAGGAATCTCCATTCCTGAGGGACTCATTTAAACGGAGCCAAAAGAACTCCTTTCAATTCTCTTGATCCAAACAGGCATGACTCACACTTCCACACAAATGGAGGTGTAAAATCATTTACACCCCCCCCCCCCCACACACACACACACACGTGATGGCCATCCCTTTTATAATTAGCATAGTCGTCTCTTTAGATGCCTGTTAAATAAGGTGAAATCATTGGGGCTCAAAGTCTGTCGATAAAGGCCCCTCTCTGATGTGTCCGGCTGCATCGACAGCTGACTGACACACACGAATAGTCTCACACACACACACACACACACAAACACACACACACACACACACACACACACACACACACACACACACACACACACACACACACAGGCATGCACCTCGCCCCTCCCCTCCAATGACCCATCTTTTGAACTTTGTCTTGGATGGCGGCCAGCTCTTCAGTACCCTTTAATTACAAGGGGGAACTGTCAATACAATGTGTTTAAATGGGAGATGCAATGGAGGGAGCTTTGAATGGCGAGGGAGGGGCCTTTTGTTCTAATCCTGACACCATCAATGCACTGACATCCCAAATCTGCCACTCACATGCACACTTTTGAACATCCCAATTAAATTGTTGTGAAATACAGATTTGATGCTGGTCTAATGTTCCTGAAATTTAAAATTAGAATCATTGCAAATGTGCATGCATATTTATAGAGTTCATACTATCATGCAGAAATATTGACCTTGTTTCCGGGTTGGTTTATGTGGCACTCGCTGTGTTGGCTGCGCCTACTGTGTGTGTGTGTGTGTGTGTGTGTGTGTGTGTGTGTGTGTGTGTGTGTGTGTGTGTGTGTGTAGAGACATCTCATTGGTTTGTGGATTAGTGGCGTGCAAAGGGGCGGGGGGTTGAAGGGCTGGTGGCCCCGGGCCTCCACACAGTTCCAATAGACAGATATAATACCCCAGACACATGTCAAGCATCCTGGCCCCACCCCCTCCTCAATGAAAAATTCCTTGGGGCATCCATATTAAAGAAGGGGGCATCCAGCCGTCCAGCCTAACGGACAGTTTTTTTATGCATTGACAGTTAGTTTCATGTTCTTCCCTCTGACCCCTCCCCCCAAAAACATAATTTTTCCACTTTGTAAATAGACAGCTTACTGAACTGTCTGTTGTCAGCATCCTCTTTGTGCTTTTTATGAATCTATTAAATTCCCCCCAGGTGGCAAAGGCACGTGCACAGTAAGGCGCAGCAAATGTCTATTGAGTTGAAGGATAAAAAAGTTTAAGATCTGTACACTTTATTCAATTATGTCACTAGTGTAGAATTTCATGAAGTACAATATTATAACGTGCTAATTTTCTTAGTAAAAACCACACTACAAACATTTGTGGCGTATTTTTCTCCAAGCCTGGAATGGACTGATGGCATTTCTTTTGAGCATGGTGACATGAATTAAAACCTGTGCACCACTTGCACGTGTACACATGGATGTGACAAAACTGCACACAAATTCACTTGAGAATTGTTGTCCTACAGGGAAAAAAAATAATAATAAAAAAGTTAAATAAAAATTTACCATAACAGGCTGCTGCATGTGATCAGTTAATACCCAAGTCCCTTCCTGTAAACACAGTTCTCTGTATCTGAAAACAATTGTGATGATTATGAGTCCCCTTGAGGTGCCCTCACTGCTGCTCCGCTAATCCAAAAACCTGTGTAGCGCACCTGAAAGGTGCTCTTATCCATGCACTTCCCTTTCATGCGTGGCATAAAATGACAAAAGACAAGTCTTGGTACTGCCCATCATTTATTTCACTATATTAGACACTACAAATGAATACAGCAGTATCAGAATAACTTCAACATGTTAATGTCATAATGATTTATTTTATTTAAGATGCCAATCACTCTTAAGAAAAATATCTGTGAATCACACGAACTTTACATCGGAGGCACATCTTTCCAAGTGCTCGTCAAGACAACAGAGCGCTAGCATTAGCATTTTGAAGGGCACGGACACTAATTAATTCACGGGATGCTAATCGTCTGCATTAATGAAGCCAAGCCTTAAGAAATGTTAGCAAACGTGCCCCACATGTAAAGACACTTCAACTAGCCATGGGAAACAGGAGGCATGTGTGTGCACGTGTGTGTATGTGCGCGCATTTTGTTCCGTGTTGTGATTTAACATCTACCGCTCATTAAGTTGTGCCGTTTAGCTTGTGAGTGTATAGCAGCAGCCATGACTAGAAGGCAAAACACTAAACCCACAACATTAATTACACCTGCATTGAGTTAATCTAGCTGCGTTTATTTGTGTTTTGGATATTTAGCAATTCACATTTTCAGTGAAAGAGAAAGAAAACAACGTGTTATAAATTTAGTGTATTGTCATGCGAATAAAGCTACTCATGATCTAGTAAATTAAAAGCTAAGATTGGACTGCCCCCATCCTTTATAAACTGAAAATGTTTGACGGGATGCAAGCTGAATTTTCTATTGATCCTTATAGGACAAATCCGAGTGGTCTGCTCTTGCATACTGATACATGCATTACACTCTATAGATCCAGCCTTGTGTATATATGACATCTGTGACTGCCTCAGTATTTATTGTAATCCATCGAAAACCGTATTGTACTCTAAAGGCTGAGGCAAACAACACACAAATGTATGCTCAACCTCAAGAACAAACATCGTGGTCCTCGCTGACAGTATCAATCAAAACTGATTATTGGTCAATATTTTGGAATATAAGGATCTCGGATATTGGGCAGGCAAGTCCAATAGATTGGGGTATTTTTTTCAGTCACACGAACTACCAACATTCCCATTGTGTGTGTGTGTGTGTGTGTGTGTGTGTGTGTGTTCTTGTGCGAGCACAAATATACACCTTATTTAACATGCATGTAGCCATTGATCAGATCCATTGATCAGAGGTTGGAAGCTAAAGGCCAGCTCACATTAAGACTTGGCCTCCCCAAAGGGCCACGATGGAGCATTATCATTGAGGGACATTCGCAGCCTGCACACTGCCACATATGCTCAAGCACAACATGCCACCTACAAGAGGGATTACGTGTGTGTCTGAGTGCACACACACACACACACACACACACACACACACACACACACACACACACACACACACACACACTTTAGGTGTTCCCAAATCTCTCCATCATCCTACATCTTTTTTGGACTCCGCCCACCTGTCTGTGCGTCTGTTCATTCATCACGCCCACTGCTCCACACTTTTAAAGACACACACTCGTACAAGCTCTGAATCTAAAAAGCCACTATGAGGGTTTTTTTTTTCGTATTAAGGTGCCAGATCACACGTGTCTCGAAAACAAATGCATGTTCAAAGTGCACTGGCTTTCACTGTATGTAGTATACCCACTGATGTTTTCAATTCAAATGCAATTACCAAAATACATGCTTCTTGGGGTAACTCGACATTGTTAGAGATGTAGTGAGTGTGTGAGAGTGTGAATGATTGTGTGTGCCAGGCATTTGGCTGGTGTGTACCCCACCTCTAGCCCAAAGTCAGTTGGGATAGGCTACAACATCCCAAAATCCTGTATAGAAAATAGATGCATACTGTGTATGTGTGTGTGTGTGTGTGTGTCTCTCTCTCTCTCTCTCTCTCTCTCTCTAATAAATATATCTTTCGATCATATTGAGTCTACCAGCTGCTCTGAAAACAGTCACATTTATACACAGTTCCAACATGTCAGATAATATGAAAAATCATTTTGTTTGCCTCGTCAGACTCCATGCATATCGAAGACGTGGATGCGGTGCAGAAGCTCCAGGACGTGCTCCACGAGGCCCTGCAGGACTACGAGGCTTCCCAGCACCAGGAGGACCCCCGGCGGACGGGCAAGCTGCTCATGACCCTGCCACTGCTCCGTCAGACCTCCACCAAGGCCGTGCAGCATTTCTACAGCATCAAGCAGGACGGCAAAGTGCCCATGCACAAACTCTTCCTGGAGCTGCTCGAGGCCAAAGTGTGAGGGCGCAAAATTCCAAGCAACTCCCCATGTTTTACACACACACACACACACACACACACACACACACACACACACACAC
>NW_017804971.1:496738-503664 GCF_001891065.2 Hippocampus comes
CACACACACACACACACACACACACACACACACACACACACACGAACACATTCACGCACTCGCCCAAAAACACATGATATTTCCCTTTCAGTACGCCCATTATGACTAAACAAGTAAGATGCTCGTCTTACCTTAAACCTCTGCTGTCTAAGATTTGAAGGAAAAGGCTGTTGACCTTTTGTATGTTGGGAGGTGGGAGATGACTGATATGATGCTGCCCCCTCTTAAGGGAAAAGAAGACACTTCCTGCTGTTGTTATTGTTGTGTGCAAAAACACCGACAACGGCAATCACATATGCATTTAATGATATTACTAATCGGATCGTGCTCAAATGAGGACACATTGAACAGAAGTTCAGAGGACTGATGAGACTTTTCCCCCTTGCTCCCCACCATATAATTTTTTAAGTGTTTGAGAAGATAAAGGGAAAAAAAACCTAAAGAAGTATCAAAGACATTTGTAAACACATGATGTGTACATTGACATTTGGATGGAAAAAGAAGACGGTGAGAAGATTTGCCTGTCAAAAGATGGAACACTTGCATTCAGCGGATGCCAGCAACTTTATGCCATTACCCCAAATTCTTTTACTTTTTTTTAAAAAATATATCATATAACTATATATAATTCTGAGGCCCTGGACTGTTGTTCTCTTCCATTAATAATTCATAAGTGGTCTACTTGTGCTGATAACCAGCAGGGAGCAGACGCGTTCAAGGATTGAAGTTGGAATTGGTTGCTGTCAGCACTTGCAAAATTTAGGACCTGCTTCCCGAAAAACTCACCAGCTTATGACCTGTTGACACTTGTTAAAGCTCAAAATCATTTCAGACTTGCAATTGATGAATTTAAGAGAAAAAAAACAATGTCACTTTTCCTCTGCATTGGACCAGCTCGGCTCACTATTCTGCTTCAAACTACTTCTGTGACCAAATGCAGAATCCACATTGCATTGAAACATGCATTGAACAAGCACCAAAGCCTTCAGTCGAAACGAGACAAGCTAACAAAGGAGACAAATTTAATTCTAGACAAAGAATGTGTGTGGTTTGGCATAGTTTTGCACTTAAAAAAAGAAGTCGCAATATTAGCCAACTGGATATAGCCTACAATCACGAGTTAGAACCTATTGTAATGCCACCATGCAGTCAAGGATGGACACATCCATCGGTGCACTCTCAATTGTTTTATTGAACAAACTGTAGCTAAATAAACACGTAATAAGCACTTTCAAACAAGAGCTGCTCCAGCCACATCTGACACCCAGGCAGGTAACGTTTAGCCGGTTAACTGCCAGTCGCAAATCTGAGCTCACGACAGCTAACTTTCCACTCTCATTCGCTGACTCCCACATCACCCACCGGTCAACCCGACCTTTTTAAAGTGACACACATGCAAAAATACAGATATTTCGGTTTGGAGATAGCAACCCCAAATACAAAACAAGACTGTCAGATCTCATGCCTGCACCTCACATGCACATTTTATAAATCATTAAAGCCATGGGAGCTTAGTTGGTAACATGCAGTGCAAAAGTGGCAAAAGTTCCAACAACTGCTCATATTGTCCACTTGTGTTTGTCAGTCTGCAGTATTTTCAGCTCCGCGCAGCTCACCACTTCACATGCATTTCACTCTTTGAATGTGCCATTGAGACAGTCAAGTGGCGCCTCAGTGCTTCCCTCCCTTGCTGAGCTTCCTTCAGAAGCTCCACAAGATCATCTGAACAAGATGGCCTCAGATCAGATGTTCCGCACTTGTGACCCCGCCACTGTCAGGACAGAAGGTGACTGAAGCATTGCTTTATGTTCCTTTCTTGGCTTCTATCTCAAAATTATTGTCATAAAGTACCAATACTAGGCTTTTGTAAATAATAACAAAACCCCTGTATATGATGTATAACAGCAGCTTTGTTTTTCTTTGTCTCCTTTAACCCCAAAACACACTTTCCTCTACCAGCTTGACAACACTCAGTGGTTATCATGTATGTATAAATATAACGACTTATCATGTATTAACAAATCAAAGTTTATCTTCGGAGCTTCCAAGCAAGAGTGCATTGACAAGAGAGTGCAAAGACAGGCTTTAGAAAGAATATGTAGCTTTTGTTCTCTTTTGTGAACCAAACACTTCATCTTAACTATCCATAGCAGTCATGACATTGTAGCATGGAGTCAGGTTATGATGAGCGTGACCACAAAGCAGTGTTAGCTTCATTTAACTTTGAACATATACTATTGATATTTGCAACTCGTCAACATTTTCTCCAAAGCCAAGTAAAAAAAAAAAACACGGGGACCGTTAAAAGCCATGTTTCCACCAAGTGCTACACTTCACTTCTATTTGGAACCATAAACCTGTTTTGGTGTGATTTATAGGCTGCATAAAAATAGTGCGACATAACAAGAGTGAAACCAGCCAATGAATTCAACAACTCAGAGGAACAGTAAATGGATGACGACGGAAGTAGTTTTTGTTCTGTTTGAGAAAATACGGCTTTTGGGTTTTTCCCACACAAGCCCGGATTGTTTTCTGTCAACTAATCAAGAGACTAAATTTTATCGAGCTCTGCCCTTTTGGTACAATATCACTAGTTGGTACCAAGTGGAAAGGTGTCAATCCTTTGCACTGCCTGCATTTGTCCACCTTTCTTCCGGGTTGCTATTCTGTATTAGGGGTGGAACAATTGAAGATATTTTTTATAATCGACCATGTGATTAAAGTCGAGTCAACGTCGATTAATCAATGCTGTCAGTGATGTTTTTATCAGCACAGTAAGTCCCCAGACTTCATTGCGCCGCTGACGTGTTTCACTAAAACACAAGCATAGAGAGGGAAGCTGGTGTTGATGTCATCTTCTCATCTGAACGGTGTTTAAAATCACCCGCAGTTGCAGCAATATCTCATTTTTGTTCGGCCTAAAAAGCAAAGGCAGCTTAATTCCTCATCTCTGTTTGACGCTGACGTTTCGACTGAATTGTAGCGCTTGGTGGAAGTGTGCCAGAAATAAGCGAATGCGTATTTAAGCTGTGGAAAATGGTGCTAAAACAAATCATGATCATACTGACACGCAATGATTTTGCCTGGTTTGCTATCCCACCCCGTTTTCAAACTTTTAATTTCTTAAAGTGCAATCAGTCTAAGTGACAAGGATCAAAAGAAAAGGCACAGCCTGTAGTATACGTTATTCATTCACTTTGCATTTGCAAAATTGTATTTTCTTGAAATACAACCTTAACCCACAGTAAGATTTGATCACTCCTTATAGCTTTACCAGTTGGAGATTTAAAAATAATAATATATATGTATGTCATTTGCAAAGCTGGATAAGAATGCCAAATGTTTATCCAACCTATTAGAGCAGCTGGCAGCTGAGAAGTAAAGTGTGTAATCCATCTCTAACATTGCTCGCAGACATCATTAAACCTTAGGGGCTATTTTCTCAGCCTTCGTTAACATTGTAAATTGTAAATAGACAGATTGCAATTCTAACATAAGACATTTTATTGCAAACAACACATTTTTAAAATAGCCCAAAAAAATTAAATAAAACAAAAAATGTAGCTTGACCACATTCGCCATTTTTAACTGCGGAGGAAAAAAAAAGTTGCTTGTGATTCTCCAAATCTTCCTTTTTTTTGGGGGGCTCTGTCCCAATTTCCATGGCGCACTCAGAGGCGTGCCCGTGTGCTTCCCTTCTGCCGACAACTGTCCTCATGCAGTGTGCTTCCCACTTCTTTAGCCAGCACCGAGTAGACGAGAAGCCACGTGGTCTGATTGTTGGATCAGTGCGCCGCGGCAAAAAACTCTTCTCGGGTTGAATTACAGGATTCATCTCTTACCTGACGACACATGCTTAATGAATTATTTAGTATCTAAATGATCAATGCAAGTAATTCAAGGAAGAGGGTCATTTGTGTAACTTTTCTGTCAAACAAACAGTAGTCTGTATATGTTTTAAGGTTAAATAACAAAGCGTGAATGACAAGGGGGATAATTGAAAACCTTTTGATAAGCTTATTGTACATACAGAACTACTTTCCACGCAGCTTGACAATACCTTCATCATTTTGTTCATTTTCTTGAAATTATCCTATGATTTCTTTTTAATATACATCTTTCATTAAATACAGAATGAGGCCGAAACGCTTATCTTTCAGTTATTGTCTTATTAGAGATAGTGTGACTCTAATCCTACAAATGTAAACTATAATGCTCATAAGATTACTGAAGTTCAATTTAATGTAAAAAGTGCATTATTGTTTTATTCTCTTTCATACATTAAGACAAAAGGTGCTTTCAACAACAACAAAAAATGTTTGAAGTTTACTGTTAAATTGTCACCTGTCAAATTAAACCCAGAAAAAATACTTCAAATCTCCCAAATGTGCACATTTGACTTGATTCAGTTCTTGAAAAGCGGCGATATTGAAAAAAAGTTAATGTCACATTCTTTTATAATCGGCCAACACAGTTGATTGCAAAGTTTTACGACGTCACACTTATTGTCCAAGAAATGCATCACGATGCAAATGCATTGACTTTGTAAAAGTTTTCATTTTGAGAAGCAATGTTTTTGTTGACTGAACGCTTGACAAGTTGCACTTATGACCAACTATTGGAGTTTAAACCCATAAAAATAGGCAGTTTTCTGTTTTCCATGAGGTGCAATGGGAAAATGAGTGGGGTGTTTTGACCAGGTTGCACTTTAAGCACCATGTTGTTTTCTTTCATCTGTTACTGAGACCCATTAACTGCAAATATTGTATGTAATCCAACTATGACCTGTGTAGCTGAAGCAGCAAAGGATTGTCCGTCCCAGCTCGACAGTCATTTTGTCGTATTTAATTGTGGCCGCCACTTGCGCTACATTCATGAGTGAGGGAGAGTTTGGATAAAAACTTTTCAAGGGACAAAAAAAACCCAAACAAAAAACAAAAAGACCCTTGCCTTGTGAAGAATTCTGGACGAAGTGGGAGAGACCCTGTATTGTTATTAAAAACATGTTCGTAGATTTTAGATGTGCTTCACATCAGAAAAGGAAAAAGGAAAAAAAAAAAAACTACCTGTATATTTTTGTGTTGTGTATCATACAAGTGTGCTCAATGATAATGTCCATTTGTGTAAATGTATTTATTTCACACTGTATATATTGTTCAATGCAAAAAGAGACCTATGATTCTGTAAGTTAAACGACTATTGTTTGAAGCATTACATGTGTTACTCCAGACTATGCCTTTCAGGATTATTACAGTAGAGCAATATCGATTAAAACCAGGCTTCCAGTTTTTGAATCTTGTTCTCATCCTCTTTCAAAGAACACCACATTTATTTTATCTGTCTTCTCTCTTGCTCTCTCTCTCTGTCTCTCTCTCTCTCTCTCTCTCTCTCGCTCTCTCTCTCTCTCTCTTTCTCTCTCAGTGTGTGTGTGTATGTATGTATATATAGAGAGAGTCAAGTGTCACATTCAAGTGTGCTCAGTTTGGTGGAGAACCGATTTTCGGTTGTAATCCGAGGCATAAAAAAACCTCAAAATTTTTGGTCGAAAACCGATTTGGTCGAGAACAGAGACGTTCGAAAACCGAGGTTTGGCTGCAATTACCCGGACTTGAAACACCACCCCTTGTTTGAAACCCTAACCCAATCTCAACACCCTATTTGAAACTCTAAACCTTATTTAAAATCCTTAACCCTACTTTGAAACCCTAACCCGGGTATATATATATGGTGGTCCAGTGGTTTGCATGTTCTCCCCAGGCTTAAGTGGGTTTTTTCTGGGTACTTCGGTTTCCTTCTACATTCCAAAAACATGCCTGGCAGGCTGATTGAACTCTCTAAATTGTCCCGATGTGTGAGTGTGAGCGTGAGCGCTGATTGTTGTTCGTCTATGTGTGCCCTGCGATTGGCTGGCAACCGGTTCAGGGTGTTCCCCCGCCTACTGCCCGAAGACGGCTGGGATAGGCTCCAGCACCCCCCGCGACCCTTGTAAGGATAAAGCGGATCGGAAAATGGATGGGTGGATGGATGGAGATATATACTGTAGCTAGATATTAAATATGTGTGTGTGTGTAAGTCCGTACCCACATGGCAAGGAACAACTACGAGCATAAAACAAAATGTTTTCACACTGTTTAAAATATACTCTTAATTCAGTTTCATAAGTGTGGTCACAATGGGGCTGTCTAGGCCTGTATGAGTGGCCCACGTCTCAAACTGATGGGTCTCAACGTGGGGATGACTCCAAAGATGGAAGGAGGATGGATGGACAGATACAATTGCCATAATAGGCCATGTGATTCTGTGAGAGATAAACATTAAGAGACAAGGTTGAGGTAAAAGTTGATTTGCCCTCACGTACCGAGTACCAGGATCGAGTGGATGTAGTTTGGGGGGAAGGCAGGAAGAGGTGTGAGGAAGTGTGAACAGCTTGCTCCAGTGGGTGGCTAACTACTGTCCATTTGGAAAAAGCTAGATCTTCTCCTCTTGCCAAGGGCACCACACACACACACACACACACACACACACACACACACACACACACACACACACACACACACGCACACACACACACACACTCGGGGATGTAAGACATGCTGTGTGCAGTACTAAACAGACGATAACATTCAGCCATGTCTGTTGTCCCCTCCCCTTTTTATTCTCTTCCTTTTCCCCCCTCTAATAGCCAGCAGCAGTAAATGGGATGCAGAGGCCAACTATTTAATGTAGCAGAGAGCCATGAAGCCTTTTAAGAAGCCTTCTTCATACAGAAGGGTTTGAGGGTGCGGGTCTGACCTGCAGGCAAATATTTTTCAACCAGATGACATTCGAAGATTTCACCCAACATGAACAAGATTTTATTCTTGGGTCTTTTTCTTTTTTTTTTTTTTTTTTTTTTTTCTTTTTTCGGTTTTTCCGCGTGGGTCTGT
>NW_017804971.1:503684-556184 GCF_001891065.2 Hippocampus comes
AAATTCCCCCCCCCCCCTCCCCACATAGGTGTCTGCCTGCTCACCTTCGTGTGCATATGTCTCATTTTACCTGCTTGCCTTTTGGAGTTCATTTATTTTATTTTATCTTTGATTCATTATTATGATACGATAAAAGCTACTTGAGCATTTCAGCTGCCGAGGGGCCCTTATCGTTAACCTTGTGGAACGCGTGTAAGAGTGGGCGCCGCACGCCGCATCGCTAATGGCCGACTTAACTCTTCTCTCCTCCTCCTCCACCTTCTGGCTTCATCTACATCTCTCCTTCAACCTGAGTCTCTCTGCGAGCATCTCTCACATTCTTATTTCTGTCTGGTATCAGCTCAACGCTCACATGGTCTCTGTGAATTCTCACCGATTTTCATACGTTTTTCATCAACTCAGTGGAGTTCAAAATATATACAGTAAGAATTCACAAATATTTGCACATGCCAAACTAAGAGGAAAAGACACATACACTTGCAATTATTAGGTAGATTTTTTTCATGTCATGATACTCATGTCCCGCGACTCTTGTGAAGACAAGCGGATCAGAAAATGGATGGATGGATGATACTCATGTATCAACCTCACCATTGTTTTGAAATTAGGAGCATTTTATGTATAATGCATGAAGCACATAAAAAAAAAAAAAAAAGGTGTTCCCCTCACCCTCCGCCAGTCCCTCAGGGTAGCAACCATCTTTGTATGAGGCATGAAAAAGTGTTAATGTGCAACTTTGCACCAGTGGCACGAGTGTAACCTCTCAGCGAGTCTGCGTGTGTGTGTGTGTGTGTGTGTGTGTGTGTGTGTGTGTGTGTGTGTGTGTGTGTGTGTGTGTGTGTGTGTGTGTGTGTTTCACCGTGTATCAGTTGGGTAGTTCCCATGGGTTTCACAGGCCGAGTGACATGGCCTGATGGTGGTAATGGCCTTTCACAACACTTAGCCCCCCTGACACTCCCATACACACACACACACAGACACACGCACACACCCTTGGCACACACACTTGGATAAAGATTGATTTGCACAGTACAAATATGAACACCGAAACAAAGGAAATACAGTTTATCTGAGCACACAAGTGAGGGTGTAGATTTCCCTCCCAAGAATTGCTACGTGTTCAAGAACCAAAACATGGCGATTTTCTACCGTTTTGCAGTTGCAATGCTGTCGTGTCATACACATTGAACACGGTGCCATAATTAAACATGGTCTAATCTAAAATGTTTAAAAATGGGAAACTCGCTCTTTTATGTCATCTTCATTTTATTTTTTCACACGTGTCATTTGTTATCTCAAAGAGAAATTATATACGTTTTTCCAGAGGAGTGTGACATGGGGAGAAGAAACCATCCCAAATTGGTTCTGATCTCACAGACCATAAACCAGTCTTCCCTTTCAATTGTTTTGACTGCCATTATGTAATGCTCATTACTGCCATCTACTGGAGGAGAAGCTTTTCCACCGCAGTTTTCGTGAACATTCATATTTATAGTACTGCTCAGGTCTGCGCTCTGCTGAGTGGTATTATTTTGAATGTACTTGCAGATCCCCTCGTGATGTATGGTCAGCCACACCCTCCCTCCATTAGCTTACATGCTATCTTGCAATTAATGTCCACACGTTTGCGCAAACCTCCCATGATTGATGCGCTCTTTGCTCTCTTCTTTTATCAGTTTTTTTGACACTTCCTGTTCACTCGGATCTATTCTATTCATCATCGCTATAAATTATCTTTGCTCGCTTCTGTCTCCATCCACTCGCATTTCCAATGACAGCCCCCCTTTTCTCTTTCACATCACTCCATTTCCCACCATTCCCTATCCTTTTCCCATTCCAGCCTCCCCTTCCCTCCATCTCCCGGGGTGTAAAGTGGCATTGGTGGCTGCGTATCTCAACTGCATTTGCAAGCTATAAGAGGGTCAGATGTCTATTTGCACTTTTAACGTCTTAACTCTATACGATGGACCATTTATTCTCACGCACTCCTCCCTCTTTACCACCCTCCATCTCCCCGCGCACCCAGCTTGTGTGTCTATTGCGCTTGATCTCTCTCGAAGGACACTAAATGTTTTAACTCTCCATTCTATGGGCCATTCATTAAGTTAGTGTACTTTAATAAATAGTCTGACGTGTCACTGGCCAGTGAATTAGTGGCACTTTAAATCCCCTGCAAGCGGCCCAGAGATAGCCAGAGCGTTTGATATGCAACCACCACTTTTACTCAATGAATCAATTAGAGCTGACTGGAGATGGCACAAATGCTATTAAAATTCCAACACCAAACATAACAGCAGAGACTTTACCGGGTTAGTTGCCTCCAGTATATGGAACATCTAACAAGTGCAGGGATCACATTGGGTTTCACATGTTGTTATTATTATTATTATTATTATTATTAGTAGTAGTACCCATCCATCCATATTCAACACCGCTTATCCTGAACAGATTCACGGGGAGTTGCTGGAGCCTATTTCAGCTGACTTTGGGAGAAAGGCGGACTACCACCTGAACTAGTCGCCAGTCAGTCGCAGGGCACATACAGAAACGAACGACCATTCACACACACATCCATACGGTCACTGAGTGAGAATCGATCCCACTCTGCCCGCACACAAGTCAGGCGAGTGTACCACTACACCATCATCTCTATTATTATTATGATTATGATGAAGATGATGATGATGATGATGATTATTATTTTTGCTGTTATTGTTTTAAGAAACAAACATGGGTCACAAGGTTGTTCCTTTTGTGTGTTGTCAGGGAAGACCGCATTCTATGTATATAATTGGCCTACCTATAGAGTAATTGCCTAATTCATTCAATTTAGCGTCCCAAATAGGAATTAAAAACTGTATATCCAGGTCATGACAATCCATAAAGGTCTTCTTGTTTGTTGAATTTGTTATGTGTGTGTGTGTGTGGGGGGGGGGGATCTAAACTGTTTTAAAAAATGATTTAAGCATTTATGCTCAAAGGATAACCATCAAGTCATTTTTTTTCTTTTTCAGAATACCTGAATAACCCAACCAAATACTGATTTTATTAATTAATACCCTCAATGGAGGGGGGAGAATTGAATGATCTGTTCACCTAAGAATGTAGCCAATTTTAGCAAAGGTGACCGCCCTGAGGAGATCTTCGAGGCAAAATATATATTTTTCTTCAAAATACCACTTAGGCCATTATTTTAAGAAGTGATAATATGAAAAGATTTTGAATATAAAACATATTACACAATATTCACTGTCTGAGAAAACAAGCTTGATTTACTTGAGAAGAACTTGACTCGAGTGAAAACATGCAATCGGAAATACCATATCAAAACTGTTCACAGTTTACCGGTGATGTAAACAACACTAATTGTAAAATCGGCTCTGAAATACCAGTCTTGACAGGGAAAAGGTAACTAGCATAATAAGGTGTGTGTGTGTGTGTGTGTGTGTGTGTGTGTATGTGTGTGTGTGTGTGTGTGTGTGTGAGCGAGCACGTGTGTGAGGAGAAAGGATGATTATGCGCATGTGCGTCGTCGAGAGAGGCAGGAGGTTAATTCAATCCTATAGACACGCAGCATGGAGGGGATTGGACGGCACAGCCCTGAGGGCGCCACTGGCCCCAGCCCCAATAAGGGGCACACAGTGTGCACACACAATATGGACAGTGTGACTTGAGGGTATGAAAGCCCAGGAAAAGCCAAATTGTTTTTATATCTAGTTTCTGGTGCATTTCATTTAGAGTTTAGGTATATGAATGATAAACATGGATTAGAATATATTCATTTATGTCAAGAAAACGATGAATAAAACAGGGCCACAGATGGGAGCACATTTAGAAAATTGTGAGGGATTGAGGGCATGGTAAGGGGCCGGTAGAATGGAGCAATGAATGAATGGTGTTAGTGGGAAAATAATAGATGTCAGGTTTGAAAGGTTTAAAGACAACAGAAGTTGGAGGGTATCCATCTTCCGAGGCCTGAATTATGGCCGTCACCTCCGGTATGAACTGGAACCGACATTTTGTTTACATGATAGCCGGTTATACAAATCCACTTTCAGCGACAGTTACAGAATTAAACAATGTGCGAACACTACTCGGTGCAGCTTAAAAGAGAAAACATTTCAGTCCTGCTTCCTGGTAGTGTAGTCGGGTAGGGAGGATGATATCAAAAAATGGCCGGCGACAATGTACAGTCCCATGTTTTGCTATTTTCTGAATTTTGTCGCTTCAGACGGTGAGGCGATGAGCAATCTCAAAAGCTCTGAGGCATATCAGTACCTACACAGTAATTGAGAAGAGGTTGGACACTGGTTTTTTTTTTACCTTAAAGTAAATGTAGGACTCAGCCAAACCCTTTATCTTACTTCAATCCCACTACGTTGCACAAAATGGACTTGCATTCACTTCCCACTACTAATTTCCAGATTTGCCATTCCATGAAGACCCGAAAAGACTCCCTTGTGATAATCTTCCAAGAGGACCGGGTAGTCTGGTTTATCTTCAAGGTGGAGTGATGAGGACCCTCATTGTTGAATGAAAATATTCCAGAAACATTTGAGCACAGCTAAACACGCAAAAAAGATTTCGACAGATCTAGCGTCACGAGACTAACAAGAACTGTCTTCTTTGTCATCAGAATGCGACAGAATGATAAAATATGAAATTTAATGTGCATGCAATTTAAATACAGCCTACAAAATTATATATATGTGTGTGTGTGTGTGTGTGTATACAGCTACTGTCTGGATATGTCCTAATCAGCTATGAAGACAAAGATGGCTCCACATATCCATGGTGCTGTGTAGATTCAGAGAAACAATACATTTGCTGCTGCACATTACCATATTCCGCTTAATGTTATTAGACCAGCAAACACAATTTAATCAAATGTAAGTCATACATAAGTAATTTAGAAAATGAGACATTATTAATTGGGTGCTCCTCTTCCAGTTTTAATCCGGTTTGTGAGATAGCACTTCTCTGGAATTGAATGCGTCTGGCTGAATAAATTAATGCGGCAAAGTACGATGAGAGGATACATTCTCTCAAAATGTCTTGTGAGGAAACCAAGAGATATCTTGAAGTGCCATCCATGCATCTTCTTTTTCATCCATTCACCCATTAGTCTGCCGCTGAAAACATCCATTCCACAGGCATCCATTCATCCAACCAGCATGTTTGCTTTTAGGCCTCCATCAATACCCATCTGTCCATTTTTGTACCAATTATTCTTGCATCTGAGAGAAAGTTTATCACCCCTCCATCCATCCATCCATAAATTCATATTCAAAGAGCTGGCTGTTCATCATCATTTAAACGACCAACACTTTCATCCATTCATCCATCCTTGATCCATCCCTCCAACTAAGCCTTATATTCACCCATGTAGCACTTTTCCTTCCATCCAGTCATCCATCCATCCAATGGTCTACCATTCTTCATATCTAGGATATTGATTTCTCTAATTATATTTCTCATAATTGCTTTTAGCTAATATTTCAGATCAAATGTGTAGTGTGGTTCAGCCTGTCTCTTGCACTCACCTTCCATTTTTCCTTCCACCATCAATCAATTTTCACTCACCCCGAACTTCCTCGTCCCTCCTCCCCCATCTGCTTTTCCCTCCCTTTTTTCCTCCACCCCTTTTCTCTCTTCCCCAGCCCCTAGTCACCTCCTTCCTTTCCTGCTCCCCTCTCTTTCCTCTTCTCTGCCTGGTATTGATTAGAAGGCGAACCTCTAATCTGCTTAAGGTCATTAGGAACACTTAATTAAAACCTAGTTAGAATGCCTTTGTTCAACCAAAGCAAATTGCAGCTGTTCAAACGTGATTAGTATGATAACAAAACTTGTTAGTGTGGCAAAAATATTTGTGTGAATGTCATTTTTTTTTTCCTATGAATGTTTACATAAGGTGCAATTCCAGCTCCGGCCTCCCTGTGTGGAGTTTGCATGTTCTCCCCGTGCCTGCGTGGGTTTTCTCCGGGTACTCCCGTTTCCTCCCACATTCCAAAAACATGCATGGCAGGCTGATTGAAGACTCTAAAGCAGGGACCATGGACTGAGATGTGTATGGAGAAAAAATATATATATTTTTTAAATTATTTTTTTAATGACATTTCAGGAAGTCTGTGTTGCCAAATTAGCGACTTTGACGTTATATTTAGTGAGTATTCAGACCCTCTCGAGCAAACAAAAATGACTAGTGACAATCTAGCGACTTTTTCTGGTGTTATTGGAGACTTTTGGAGTCTGTGGTGAAAGCACGTTGTTCTCAATGAGCAGCGCCGGGTGCTGTTGTGGCCCCTCCCCCAAATGAAGCCACTGCTGTCTGATAGCGCCAGGTTTACAATCTGGGCTGGATGTAAATGTAAAACTTTTCTCTTTGAGTCTAAAGTGTCCCTAGGTATGAGTGTCAGCACGGATGGTTGTTCGTCTCTGTGTTCCCTGCGATTGACTGGCAACTGGTTCAGGGTGTCCCACACCTACTGCCCGAAGACAGCTAAGATAGGCTCCAGCACGCCCCGCGACCCTTGTGAGGATAAAGCGGACATCCGAGGGAGTCTCAGAGTTGACCCATTTCTCAGCCACGTTGAGAGTAACCAGATGAGGTGGCTCGGGCATCTGATTAGGATGCCTCCTGGACGCCTCTCTGGTGAGGTGTTCCAGACATGTCCCACCGGCAGGAGGCCCCAGGGACGACCCAGGACACGCTGGAGAGACTGTTTCTCCCATCTGGGCTGGGAAAGCCTTTGGATCCCTGGAGAGAGCTGGCAGAAGTGGCTGGGGAGAAGGAAGCCTCGACTTCCCTCCAAAAGCTACCGACCCCGGATAAGCGGTAGAAAATGGACGGTTTAACAAGGTAGGTTCAGGCCAACATTCACATGAAACACTCCTCCAACATTTCTCGGAAATCACAATGTCTCATCACCGATGAGGTATGTTTTGAACTGGCCCTTGAACTGGCTACTCATGTTGCACTTGGGGGGGCTACCTGGTGCTACCTTGAACAATGATATAGATCAGCAGCTGATGTAAATCATCATTCAAAATAACCCTGTTTTGTCACTCACTCTGCAGTGGTCAAATGACTACTCGGAAGTACATGTGACGTGACGGTGAAAAGAAAAGGTCCATAGTTTTAATCTGTGACATAACTCATGGTCTCGGTTCCGGTGATTAGTAATAATCTCCGTTGCTACGTAACGGCGTCCCCTCCAACTTGAGAGAGCCACTTAAGTGACAGCTTCAACCTACACAGGTGGCGGTGTACCGTCAGAACATGACTGAATATATTAAACGTGCGGCTGTTGTTCGTTTCGAGTTGTCTTCTTCCAACCGCTACAGTTATTCGTGTCGGAGTAGTGCAAAGTGACGTCTTGGTTACTTTGAAATGAGCGCGACTTGTTGCGCCACTGACCAGATGGCGGCTGGCTGCTGCTAATCTACTTTGGAGCGTCCGCGTGTGTCTCGCTTGTTGTGAATGAGATTGCTCCGTAAGAGACGACGAGGAGGAGGAGGAGGAGGCGAACCCAGATAACTTCTACATTGTCTTGCGGGATTTATTTTTCCTTCATAAAACCAGAAGTTGAGCCAAAGGAACGATATATTGCGAGTCGAATAAAGGACTATTGTTTTCCCTGTCTGATCGTGTGACAGGTGTTTATGACTGCACCTGGTGTTAGCTAAATTGCCCGAACTACGTCAAATCAACAAGTCGGATTTCTATGGTTTAAAAACAACTTGTGAACGAATTGTGCAGCGGGAGTCAACAGCAACAGGTGAGCCACGAACGGTACCCTGCTTTTGCTTATTTGTGACAAATTTGTGACCGCACACCGCAACAGAAAGCGACCGTTATTAGATACACTGTGTCCATCCTCTCTAAGGCACATTATTGTGAGCGGGTCCAAATAATTCAACACTTGAGCCTGACTGCTCCGCTGGCCTCCCTTTGTGTGTGTGTGCGTGTGTCAAAATGTGAAATTGTAGCTGATAAGCATTGCAATGAAGAGAGATTTTGACATAAGCCCCAATTTCCAGCAAACCAATGCGAAAAAAAGCCGCTGAGTTGTATCAGAACCTGGAGGCCAGATGCCAGGAGGAAACAGGGCATGTTTAATTCAATGGGGAATGAAGAAAAGGGGGGGAAACTGATGTAGCGGTATCAGTTGAGCCGTGCCTCCATCAAGCTGTACATGATAGTGTTGGCTTTGGCCAGGGAATAGCCTGCATGGCATTTCACTTGCCTCAGATTTGTCTCATTTTGGATTTTGGTCTAACCATATCGCTCTGCCGCTCTCTCTCCTTCCACAGGTTGTGAAATCCTAGCTATCATGCGAAGGCTTTGGTTGTGGTCGCTGTGTGCGGGGGACACAGGCAGTGTAACCGAAACCTAAGCTTTGCACCTTCACCCTTGGGGGCATTGGCAAAAAAAAAAAAAAAAAGGTGTGAAACTCGGCCCCCATAACACCATGCCATGAAGCTGATAAGCATTGCAATGAAGAGAGATTTTGACATAAGCCCCAATTTCCAGCAAACCAATGCGAAAAAAAGCCGCTGAGTTGTATCAGAACCTGGAGGCCAGATGCCAGGAGGAAACAGGGCATGTTTAATTCAATGGGGAATGAAGAAAAGGGGGGGAAACTGATGTAGCGGTATCAGTTGAGCCGTGCCTCCATCAAGCTGTACATGATAGTGTTGGCTTTGGCCAGGGAATAGCCTGCATGGCATTTCACTTGCCTCAGATTTGTCTCATTTTGGATTTTGGTCTAACCATATCGCTCTGCCGCTCTCTCTCCTTCCACAGGTTGTGAAATCCTAGCTATCATGCGAAGGCTTTGGTTGTGGTCGCTGTGTGCGGGGGACACAGGCAGTGTAACCGAAACCTAAGCTTTGCACCTTCACCCTTGGGGGCATTGGCAAAAAAAAAAAAAAAAAGGTGTGTAACTCGGCCACCATGACACCATGCCAGTCATCACTTATTCAAGAACTGTTGGGAGGCTTCCAAGGCATCTCCAAATTCTGGAACATCCCACTGGCCTCAGGAATGTTCCATAAAGTCACATCTCCCATTTTAGAACCTCAGATTCAACCATCTTTTGGGGTCACAGGAGACCACCAACATGGCAGAACAGCAAAGAGCGGAACGCTACAAATGAAGAAAACATGGAGCACGACAATGAGTAAGAGACTGGGAAGACAAGATCAATTATGCATCGACTGCAACTGCGAAGTTGGAAAAGTTGAGGAAGAAGCTGCTAGGATTTCATTAATTGGAGTACCAAGAGAAAATGAACTCCAACAGCACAAAAACAAGAGCAGGATCCATGAATATCCTGTGAAAAACAAGACAGAAGAACATATTAAGAGTGACTATAAATTCATGTTGGTAATAAGGTGGCAACCTATTTTCTTCTGCATATGGGTCCTCTTCATCGTTCTGTGTCCAAAATCTGCTTCATCACAGGTAAGAAAACCTTCAAGCTTATTTGTCAATCATGTCATTCTAATATACAAAATAAAAATACAGGATCCCTATGTTGTATTACAATAAACACATGCGGGTGGACATCAATGCTTTAACTTGTCTAAATTTTACCATTTTTAATGGTAGTTCGACACTGAGCCATTTCACAGCCAGAGGCAGATTATTTAAGACTCCGATTTGTACTTGTCTATTTTACCTTTACTGGTTGCTAGCTAATTGCAAGGCACATCTAAACAACCAGTGACACCTATTTTCACACATACGGACAATTTTGAGTCTTCAATTAACCTAACATGCATGATTTTGGAATGTGAGAGCAACCATAGTACCTAGATAAAATCTTTGTAAGCATAGTGTGTACATGAAATCCACAGAAGGGCCTATGGCAACATTTAATTCCGACTGAAAGCTGTCAAGTTGGAAACTTATGACATCTCTATCAAAACGTAGAAATGGAAGGTTGGAATTTTCTACTAGTGAACGTGTAGAAAAACAATATACCATAATGCCACACAGCAATGGTGACTTCCTCTGGCAATAGAAAATAGCCATTACTAGGGGACATGAGGTATTTGTATTTCCTGGTTATTCCTTTTTTTTTTCGGTACTAGTTGCAGTTTTAAAACTTTGAGTATTCTATGAAGTTCATATTCAGTAATGTCATTGACGTTCAACAAAACATCCTGTTTTTCACAAATATCACAATTTGCGTTTAAATGTCTTTTCCTGAAAGCAGCACTTGGTACAGCTGTTGTATAATTTCTAGTTTTCATGTTCTTCTCCAACACATATTCAGTGCATGTGAGCAATGGTTTGGATGAGTTGTATATACATCGTGTGCTGCTCAACGAGATTGTCATTATTGTATCCGAGAGTGTCGGTTTACTGCTGCTAAGAATAAGTACGTTAGGTCCAGATGAAATGGGAACGGTCACACTTGTTCAATCCTCTGTCGTTATTACAGGGACATTTCCCGCCAATGGAGAACATTGCTGCCTTCAAACCCGTGTCCACTTCTCCAGCTCGTTCTACCTGTGGGGTTCCGGATCGGAGCTTCTACTGCCAGACTGCTTCCTCACAGGCTGAGCTTCTGATGTGCCATCAGGCCTCTTGCGACCAAGAGTGTCCCTTTAGGTCCTCTACGCCACCTTATGCACCACTGCTGCTGCCTGCATACAGGTAATCAGATGTTTAAGATGGTACCGCTAAGTGCTATTTTATGCTTCATAGTGCGCCACATATTTTCAATGGAAGACGGGTCTGGACTGCAGGCAGGCCAATCTAGTACGACGCCACGCTGTTGTAACACGTGCAGGATGTGGTTTGACATTGCCTTGCTGAAATAAGCAGTGGCATGAAAAAGACGGTGCTTAGAAGGCAGCACGTTTCTTCTGAACCTGTATGTACCTTTCAGCATGAATGTTACCTTCACAGATATGAGAGTTACCAACGCTAATGGCACTAACAAAGCCTCATATCATCACAGATGCTGGCTTTTGAACTTTGTGTCCAGAACAGTTTGGGTGGTTCTTTTCCTCTTTGGCCTGGAGGACACAACATCCACAATTTTCAAAAACAATTAAAAATGGGGACTCATCAGACCACAGAGCACTTTTCCACATTGCTTTAGTCCATCTTAGATGAGCTCGGGCCCAGAAAAGCTGGCTGAGTTTCTGGGTGTTGTAGAAAAACGGCTTTTGCGTTACAGAGAAGAATTTTAAGTTGTACTTGCGGATGTAGTGCCGACCCGTATTTACTGACCTTGGTTTTCTGAAGTATTCCTGAGCCCATTTGGTCATATCCTTTACACATTGGTGTCAGTTTTTGAGGCAGTACCGCCTGAGGGATCAAAGGTCACGGGCATTCAATCTTGGTTTTCAGCCTTGCCACTTAGATGCAGTGATTTCTCCAGATTCTCTGAACCATTTGACGATATTGTGGAACATAGATGATGAAATCCCTAGATTTCTTGCAATTGTAGCTCGAGGAACATTGTCCTAAAACTGTTGGACTATTTTTTCCAGGCACTTATTCACCCCATCTGTGCATGTGAATGACTGAGCAATTCAGGGCAGCTCCTTTTATAACCAAACAGGGCATCCACCAGTTTCCAGTTAGTCTGTTCACCTTTGGGATATTCCAAGTGTTTGATGAGCATTCCTTTCAGTCTTTTTGTCACCTGCCCCATCCTTTTTGGAACATGTTGTAGCCATAAAAATAACAAAGTTTATCAGCTTGAACAAGAAATGTCTTGTCTTTGTGGTCTATTCAATTACCGGTATATATAAATTGAACATGATTTACAAATTCTGCTTTTATGTTTAACACAATGTACCAACTTCAAGGGATTTAACTTTGTTCATAGCACAATAGTCACCATTTTACCCTCTTCCCCTCTCACCAGGGGTGCTTGCATCACTGAAGACTCAAAAGACACCCGTCCTATCCATCAGACATCAGAGTTCAACAGTTTGACCACCTCTATGTCAAGTGGAGATTCAGCTGTTTCCAGTAGTATTATGTTTCCTCAAGGCCAGCAGGCATGTCTGCTCTCTCCCCCTTCTCAGAAGCTGGGAGCTTCAGGATCCCTCACCCTGGCCTTATGGATTAAACCAAGCTCTCTTGGAGAGATGTGAGTCTGTTGTCTTTTTTTGTTTTGTTGTTTTCTGTGGTTGAAAATGTTAAAACCGTAAATCTGAATGAACTACAATGTCAAAATTGAGAGAGGGAGGCAAAGGGCAGGGTGCATATGAACTTGCCTCTGAAGTATACATTTTCTGTATCCATTGTAAACCTTAGCTTCTGGTTAAAAAAAAAAGCTAATTTTGATTGATTGCATTTGATATAAATGCACTTGTCTGAAGCAGGAGGATGTTTTAAAGTAAGACTTAAAGTGATGTAATTGCTGTGTCTGTTGCGGTCACCCTGCAGACGTTGTGGTCTGCGATTCATGATCATGTCCTACTTGCGTTAAATGTTGTTGGTGCAAAGTTCAGATTGGTTTTCAATCATGCGCACAATAGTCACACGTATGCAGTAAAGGGCAACCTCACCTGCCCCCTTTTAATAGAGTGACACTGAAGGCTGATTGTTGAAGCACTTGGTGTTTTATATTGGAGCTTATCATAAGTCACTGTTATGCACACTCAAATTTTCTAGTGGGGACAACGACGCAGATATCTCACTCATGGTTCGTGCCGAGTCTTTGTTTGTGAACTTGTCTCCCTGGACATTCAGATGACAGGCAAGTTGTATTGGCCTGCTGAACATGACACCTGTACCTGGCTTTCTCTCGCTTTCCCTCTCTCGCTCTCTGATGTTGTCTTCAGCCGACTGTCTTTTGTAGTCGACGCAGCCATGGCCGCCATCAAAGAATCCAGATGAAAAGAGGTCTCTATCCTCACTTTCGTCCATCTCCTTTTTGTCTCTCGATCGCTGTGATTTCAAATCCTCCCACTCATCTGAATGGACAGAACCAGCCACCTGTTCTTACGAATTTGAGTTTTTACAATGCCTAAAAGAGTTGATATGAAATATAGCATAAGACGCTTTCAGACATCTTATTTAGAAAACATGTATAGCTTATCTTTGGTTGCTTTGAATGTCTTGCGCCATCACTTTTGGAACAAGTGCTGAGGTTTCATGAAGTGTACGTCATGCACGGAAATGCTTTCTGTGACTTTATGGTGTTTTGACAAATACATGATGACCTGTATAACATCATCTGCTGGCAGTTGCCAATGCCCTGACTTCTCAACTTGTGTATCGATCTGTCTTTTAGCAGGGATTAAAAAGGAGCAAAACATCCCTTTGACAAAGTAATTTTGACTTTATTTCCTGTGCCTCTTACGTAGACATGGACGTGCAGACGTTCGACCCAGATGCTCTTGTCTCATTCATCCATCAGTGATTTATATGGAGGGCGTCCCTGGGTTCATAAAAGCCAGGATTTCCCATAAAATGTCACTGATGGTGGTTAATATGACACGAGGAGGGTGTTTGCCCCTGCAAGTCCGCAACCCGCGTAGCACCAGAAACCTAGCACTCGTGTAAAATATTAATATTACATGTATAAATGTCAAAATGAGAGACTGCATCTAGTGGTGCCCAACTCAACTTGAGTTTTTAGATTTAACTCTTCATGCTGAGAAACCTCTTTAGCGATCCGCCTTTCTCCCGCTACTGGAATGTTCAACCCTGTGTTATTTCTGATTGTTGATTGCATTTTTGTTTTTCCTTCTCAGGATGCTACTGGAGAAAAACTCCAGGGACCAGTTAATCTTTTCAGTGACATTGTCGGAACGGGTTGTCAAGATGCAGTACACTCAGTCCAGAAGTTCAACTCCTCTGACCATCAGCTTCAGAACAGAGGGACGACTTGTGATGGAAAAGTGGACACACATTACTTTACAGGTAACAGAACATGCCCACACACACGCAGAGACATTCAGAAACTCATCCAAAGAGAATACATTTTTTGTCCTTTTAAAAAATTTTTGACTTTCCATATCAGTTGATTTGTTTTGGTAAAAATACAGGAATTTTGTCCATATTTACTTAAAGAATGTGGCGTTGTTTTGGAATGCAGTTAATTTAACGTATACAGCATTTTTAGTACAGTAAATGTGAGAGAATGAAGATATAATATTATTTGCAAAGTCACAAGCTTTATGAATACTGTATGTGCCACTGAGTTGAGTTTGGCTCTTGAATTACGAGTTGACCTAATTCTTATCAACTACCTGGCTGTGACATTTTTTTTAATGGTGAATCGCAGTCTGGGTCCGACCAAGTCAAGGTTTCAAGAGGACCAGTTGTCTTTTGCTGTTAAATAATGAATGTGCCTTGCAACGCCATCGGGGTTTTTTTTTTTCCCCTCATATCGGTCACCATCACTTTGTAGTCGAATATATTCAGTACTATTGTCACACTAGTTTGGGGGAATACATTAAAATTGCTGAAAACTCATGTTATGTATGATGCTATATTGGAAACTCAAAACTGAAGTGTGAAATATTGTAGCACGTACAAATCCAACTATGGATGTTGGCTTACCAAGAGGTAAACTGATTATTTTGATTGTGATAAATTGACTGTTGTAAAATAGAGTGCACTTCTTTGCTGCAACCAGGAAAGGCGCTGTGGATAAAACCCTCACACAATTTTGTCCAACTTTTCTTTGCTAAGAAAGAGGTCAAGCAATATAATACAGTAGTTGACTAAAACATAACGATGAGGATTTCTTTAAATACGGTCAAGAGGTTGCAATGACTAGAAATATCAAAGGCATCTTTTTCCAAGAACAAATACAGTCTTTATTTAGCGACAAACCTTCTCAAATGGCACCTGTGAAGGGCTGAGCATTTTGAGGCTGTAAATGCCTCACAGTGTGTTAGTGCTTGGTTGAAGAGTATCGTTTTACAAATTGCTCTGCTGAACAATCCCCCTCTTTCAGCATCTCTGAATAAGATCAATGCTGCTGAGGGAGAAATCATGTTCTGATACTTGTTACTTTTGGCTTTCATGCTTTTGGCTAACAAAATGTGATTTGATCTGAATTTTTTTTTCCTTTTGTTTTTTTTTTTTTATGGACATTTTGTAAGTATTGTAAGTGGGTCTAAACATAAAGTTTGGTCAAGATAAAAGGTGAGATTACGGTTTAGCCATTTTCAGGCAGATTCCTTCCTTTTGGACATGAGAATATCGCCCGTGTTTATTTTCGTACATGCAGCCCATCAGGTTGCTGTGTGTCTTCAGTGTCTGTGCATGTGTAATGAACATATCTATGGGCTTGTGATAATATAAACCTTGTAGCCAATTTGCAGTGAGAGTGTTATGTCTTGGAGGTGTTTGGAAATGGTGCGCGTGTATTCCTGTGAATCAGGCTGCCTTTTGTTTAATGGTGTGCTGATGTGATCAGCTTTGACCATTCCGAGTAGTCACATAATCATCCTTGACATTCAAACACAATTCGTATACTGCCATTCTCATGCCTGGGCACACACACACACACACACACACACACACACACACACACACACACACACACACACACACACACACACACACACATCCCCTCTTCTACACGCTCACACAGCAACTTGCAGTTCAGTGATAATTTGTAGCTGTGTGTCAGCAGCGATACAGATATTTCCCTTATGAAGGAGATGGGTAATTTAGAAACATTCCCATACACGCACACACACTAGTCATCTGTCGGTTTTGAAAAGATCAAAACAGCAAAAAAGACAGTCTAAAGGATTACGGGTTTCCAAGTGCCGGGAGCGATACGCACACACGCACACACACACAATCATGTGTGCGCACACAGGGCCAGGAGCAAGGTGCTGTAGGGAGGCTGCTGTTCCCAAGGTAGTTGTCTCATCTGATTATGATAACAATGTACAGAGGAGCGGAGGAAAAGGTAGCCAGGAGGAGACTGAGAGAGAAAGGGGCGGGGGTTGTAGGAAGAGTAGTCTAGTGATAGTTCACTTCAAAGACTCTAATCTGTGACTCATTTGAACATCGTAACAGGATTTTGCAAAGGTAGAGGCACATGTACGTACGTTGACGTTATTGAATGCCTCATGGTACCATATACCATGCAGTGCTTGGAGCAGCCATTAGAAGGCATATATTGGAAGCCAAAATGTTGGGACACTCATTTAAGACTCGTTTTCTCATCGGTAAAATGGAATTAGAGAGAATGTGAGGCACTTGATTGCATGGTGGCATTCGTCTAATCTTTTCACATTCTGCTTCTTCCATCACTTCATGTTCAAATTAGTTTGGCCAAAAGTGTCATTCGATGCTCGTTGAACTGATGTCCGACACACGAGAGCATGTGTCATATGCTGATGTCATCATGCTTTTCATGACGCTCTGAACTCCCGAGGTTTTGTGCCACCCACCGCAGAGCAGTTTTTAACCAACATAGCAGCAGTTTTTGCTTGAAGTTTGACCTCAGAACACCTGACAACAGTTCTGTTTTGCTACGCATGTGTCCCTTGAGGACTGCCTGGTACCGATGTGCACCATGTTGGTGACTCCTGCTCTAAATTATCCTTAGGTGTGAATAGTTAGTTGTCTCTTTGTGCCCAGCGATTGGCTGGCGACCAATCCAGACTGTACCCAGCTGGATAAAGTGAACTACACTCATGACCCTAGTGAGCAGAAGCGGAATAGAAAAAGAATGGATGCAAGAGAACCATTTGGGGACAAATAGCTGCAGAGATATATATGACAAAGACTAATTTTTACAAATAATAGCTCCAATAATTTTTATTGAAATGTATTTTTGCACAATTCCCTAATCAATAAATGAATTGAGTGGCTGAGGTAGCAAGACAAAACTGTCAAGGCACACACTTAATATTTAACACTTTTGAAATGAAAATTGAAATAGTGTTCCCACTTTTTGTAATGATAATGTTGCTTCTGTATGCCACTCTTTGTTATGCAAGTTTTCAAACAATTTTGGACTAGGAAAAGCCAGAGAACCAGAAGACAACCCACACATGGTCAGTTAAGAGAAGCACAAATCAGCAAGCAGGTTTGATTGTTCTTGAAGTGAACTGGGTGGCACGTCGTTCCATTGGTGAGCACGTCCGCCTCTCAGGGCAGAGGTCGTGGAATCGAATCCCGCCTTCCTCTGTGGAGTTTGCATGTTCTCCCAGGGCCTGCGTGGGTTTTCTCCGGGTACTCCGGTTTCCTCCCACATTCCAAAAACATCCACTGTAGATTCATGGAACACTCTAAATTGTCCCCAGATGTGATTGTGAGTCTGAATGGCTGTTTGTCTATGTGTGCCCTGTGATTGGCTGGCAACCAGTTCAGGGTGTACCCTGCCTACTGCCAAAAGACGGCTGGGATTGGCTCCAGCATGCCCGTGACCCTTGTGACGATAAAGCAATAATCAACTGTACTGCCACAAATTTAAGGTCATATCTGCATTTCTGTTCGAAGAAGCAGTGGTTTGTTGACAAGGATAGAGGTCTGTTTCGTGGCTATGACTGACCAGACTGTGTAACCCTCAATGTGTCCATCCTCCCTTTCGCGGTTTAATTTTTTTTTTTTTCTCAGAATGCCCCCTCATTGCTTGCTGCATTGAAAGGGGAAAAAAGTCTTCTAGACTAATGGTCTTTATTAAAAGGTTGGCATGTCACCTTATATATGCCCTCGATCTCTTTTTTTTTTCCCCTCTCTGCTTCTCTCCCTTTCTCTTTCCGAGCCTCATCTATCTCTTCAAAGACCCCGAAACCTCCGACCTCCTTTCTCACTCTACGACCGCCCCTTCATTGTCTCTTCACCTCCACCCTCTACGTCCTTCCCCCTCTCCCTCTCATTTTCTTTACACTCACACCCTGTTCCTCTCTCTCCCCATCTCCCTGGGGACAATTTTCTTTTCTTAAATAAACTGTCATAGCTAGTGTTAAAATATGGGCCTTACACGGGGCGAGCGCGGCGAGGCAAAGGCACGGGGCCCTGGGCTGGTATAAAACATGGATAATATGCTGTGAGAGGTAATTGTATCTTTTAGCACTGAGATGAGTAGAACAAATGTGTCTCTCCCTCGCTTTCTTTTCCTCTTTTTATTTCTTTTGCTCCTCACCTCGGCTTCCTATCTCTGGCCTCGCACGCTGCACACAGCATAATACAATATAGTGAATATTGGCAGTACATCAGACCTGCTAACATTTCATAGTTGGGTGGTGGTGGTGGTGGTGGTGGTGGTGGGGGGGGGGAGCTTGGAGAGTGAAAAACAAGAAGAGGAAGGACAATAGCGGGAGAGAGAGGGTGAGGAAAGGTGACAATGTGCCTGGAGATTCCAAAGTGAAGACGATCCAATTGTTATAATCACATTGGACATTTAATTGCGCCTCAAGCTTCAGTTTATTATGATTATTTCCATTGTAAAGATCATTCAGTGTTGTGATCAAATTACACTGTGGCCTTCAGGGCTTCTGTTTATCTGGTCATTTTTGAGGACACGCACAAAGATAGGTGAAAGAGGAGAACCGCGTTCCAATTTGGGCACAGTGTATAATTCAAACACCGAGCTGATTTTTAAACATTTAGGGCCCCATTTTCGAGCCCAGCACAAGTCTAGCATGAATTGCAATCAAACTGTTTGCTTGGTGGCTCTTTCTTTTTTTTTGTATTTTCGTTGACCGCTGCTGGATGAAAGGGACCTTTGCACCGTTGTGTCCGTGAAGACAACCAACATGCTTTCTGGCCAACGAAAGCGGATCTACTAATCATTCCCTTTAAATTAATCGCAAGAGAGACACGTACACAGTCTTTGTCAAACGGTGTAGCCTCAATGATCAACAGGTATCCATTTTTCTTTGAATGCGCTCCAAAAAGGTCTCTCGGTATGTGTTTGTTGTTCAGCTTTGCTTTTGTCAACACTTAAATCTTTCTTTTATTAGACCTTTCATTCTAACATCCCTGATTCATTCCTCCCCGTCCCCTCTTTTATCTCACTCGCTTGCTCCTTATTGACAGCTTCCCTGGCTGTGTTAGTATTTGTCTTATCAGTGAGTGGCTTGTCACTCATTCAGTCACTGGGTAGTACATCCTTGGCGCGGTTGAAGGGAGAGTGAAGAATGTTTGAGGCAGGATGTTGGGAAGGGGAGATTTGATGTTTGACACCAAGAGAAACAACATGCAGTTGTGTGAAAAGACAACAAAAGTGTCATGTCAAGGGGTACAATTAACCAGTGTGCTTGTGCGTTTCATATATCTGATTTGTGTCCCTGCCTCCTGTTCACCAACAAAGGGATTTCTCAAATTTGGGAATTCCTTTTCACACAGGTTGGTGGTTTGCTCTATTGTTAAAGTGTTTGTCCCCATGTCTGTTGGCTACGCAGCAAACCTGGCCTGTTTTGTATGTAGTGTTCTCCTTCGCCTCTTATAGCCGGAGCTCACCGCTATCAAGTGAGCATAGAGGAAACACCGTGGTTCTCTCTGTACTGAGCCACGGCTTGGCAGAAGTGTGAAAATGGTGAAGAGCTTGAGTCAAACTGCTCCTTGACAGATCACGAAAAGCTTTCCACTCATGGTTGGCCTTCGCTCGCTTTTCCAGAGGCTTAGGTGCTTACCAGGGGATGTGTTTTTGTATTTAGTATTTATTTATATATTTATTTAAAACCTAAGGATGAGTTAGGCAGTCTTCGAACAATGCATTCTTTAGGAACAAAATTGACGTAAACAAAAATATAGCAAAAAAAAGTGTCGTCTACTCTGTTGAAATATTTCTATATGAGACAGAAAATCTTGAAAACACACACACACACACACACACACACACACACACACACACACACACACACACACACACACACACACACACAGCCAAGATCAAAATGTGCATCATGTTTCCACTGATGATCCTTGACAGCTTCCTACAACCATTAAGTCCACCTCTGGTAAATTCAGTGGATTTGACATTATTTGGAAAGGTACAGACCTGTCTCTATAGGGTCCCACAGGTGAGTGCATATCAGAACATAAACCAAGCATCCATTCAAAAGGAATTGTCTGTAGACCTCTCAGACAGGATTGTCTCGAGGCTCAAATATAGCAAAGGGTAAAGAAACATTTATGCCGCTTTCGAGTTTCCACTGAGTACAGTAGTCGTTTTCATCCATGAATTGAATAGGGCCCGTTTGGCATCAGCCCAAACTGAGAGTGGTTACCACCACTTAAAAAAGTAAAGTTAAAAAAAAAAAAACGACTATTTCTGACGTTCTGAGAGAGTTCTAAAATTATTAGGGTAGAAAGGTAAAGGAAAGCAATGCAGCAAAAACAGATGAATTGAGGAAAGTGAAAACTGTCTGAGAGCGAACAAAGAGGACTTGGCTGTATTTCAGAAGGCCGCGTGGCGGCTAAGGAGGATGAAGCGCTTCACTATTCATTTACATCAGCTCTGACAACCGCCTCACATCTCCCCAAGAGCCACACTGCTCAGGCTTAAAGATTCTTAAAGTGGGCCCTTCTTCTGGTTCCCTCTCTGACTTTCCCTCTCCTCTCCTCCCTCCGCCCCTTCCTTCTTTTACTCCCATTCTCTCCTGAGCTCTCATGTGCTTGCCAGTCTTCAATCAGCCATCATGAAAGTGTCTGTCTGTGCGTCTTAACCATCCTCTGAGAGGCAGACACTTGTCTGGGACTGCCTTCATCCCCTAAAGGCGTTTTTTTTTTTTTTAAACTTGGACTTATTTCCCTCCTCACACCTTTTCAACTTCCTTAAAGAGCTCTGCCTCTCTTTTCCTGCGCGGCAGTTCAGGAAAGGAGAGGCACTGATTGCTGGCAGAAGTTGTGGACAGAGACAGATAACACTTTATTAAAATCCTTTCAAATTTTCTAAATAAAACAAATAGAACACGTCGTCACATGATACAATTGACAAAGCAAGGAAGTCCAGACCAAATAAAAAATGGAAAAAGGAGGAGGAGGAGGGATGGGGTCTTAAGAATCACGATTATCAGTATCCACACAGTGTTTCACAAAAAAACGGATTTGGAGATCGGGCAAAGGGAAAGAGCACGACAGCACACATTAAAGTTTCTCTTATGGAGGTGTCTTTCTTTTTTTTTTTTCTCCGCCCCCCTTGTGGGTTTGATGTGAAAGAGAGCTGCCGCTGCTTTGACGATGTTGTTGGTTGCACCGTTTTCCATATTCATGCTGCAGATTGAGCGAGAACAGCGGCAAGAGCGCCGAGATTTTTGGTCAAACAGAAAGCTCATTTGCGCTGAAGCCGTTTAGCCCCAGGCTTTCCCTGCTACTGGGGAAATGAGTTGGAAGATTAGTCGTATGTATAATTCACACACACACACACACACACACAAACACACACACACACACACACACACACACACACACGCAAAAATGTGTGTACAATTTTAAAGTTTGATGCATTTATTTCTACAGCTTTTTTTTTTTTTTTAAACGCAATGTTTTTTTTAAAACCAAACTCTGCGTGAGTTAAGAGATTTGTGTGAGAATTCAACATTTGCCAACACATATTTTTCAGCATTGCAAATGGCCAACAGTGGTATATTATCAGTGTACATTCAAAAACACACACACAGTTCACACAATAATGCATACTGTAAAAAATAAAGGCTTTGTGTAGTTAGTGTTGCTGTATGTGACACCGCCGTGTGATGTGCTCCCCATCTTTGGGAGATCCAGAAAGACCAAATCTTTTCTAGTCCAGCTGTTTTGGGTAATGCATCACATGATGCAGTTGAATGCATTTTGTTTGTATTCATTGTGCTAGAAAGAACCTAAAAGAAGGTTCACACAAGCCTTTTTTTTTTTTTTTTTTTTTGGATGCTGTCGCTGCACAAACGTATGATTTTGAAGACATTCTTGGTGGACAACTTAGAATTGTCACTCTCACGGACTTTCAGGTGCACGACAGGCATGTCAGTCTGTTCCTGAATGGGTTGGAGGAGGATGGAACACCTTTTGAGACCCACTCACTGCCCGCCAGATTGTCTGACAGCAATGAGGACAGCACCATGAGGGTGGGACTCAGCTCCAAAGGTAAAGATGACTCAAATATATAACTCTTAATAACGGTCACAAGTTAATTACCTAACCAATTAAAACTTGAAGCCTTTTGTTAGTCGTTATGTCACGACCAAAGTTTGTTCCAAAAGTGTGTCGAAAGTTCAGAATTCAAAAGAAACCGAAGGAAGAAATCAACACATCTGCATTCTTAGAATGGAACATTCATTGACAGTTTTTTTTTCTGTAAGCGGTTAAAAAAATACCTCTTCATTTATTTGTTGTTATTTTTATTTGTAAACCTGTCCTGTTCAGCTGAATGGAACAGTTTTACTGTGCAACTGGGAGTTTGAAATACTCCCACTCTGGCTATGGCGAGCCGGGCTTGCATGCCTCTGAAAGATCCAATCAAGGAGATACCACCCATGACCTGGCATCCACTGCACTCCCCCCAGCATAATGACTGCCCTGACCAGCCACAAAGAGAGGGGAAAGGGGCACAGAACGGTCCGAGACTGAAGCGTCTGAGGCGAGACGTCTTACGAGACACTGTTGTCCTTCAGCCGAGACACTGTTGTCCTTCAGCTGAGACCCCTTACCATCCCCACCTAGCTTCTCAAAATATGTACAAATGTATGTATTGTAACGCATTTAAAAATTATACAATTAATGGGGGGAATATCAGGCAGGGCCAGAAATAAGAAGGGAGGCCAAGACACCTGGCCTTATGTCTTGCCCATCCTGACAGAGCCCTCCACACAACTTGCGGCTATATAATGCATTAAAACAGGATGATTACCTGGGCAGAGAAGGGGAGCAGCTGGACCAGAGGCCAGCACTAAATTGCCAAACCCTAGTCCGGCCTCCACATCATAATACCTCACAACAGAGCCTGAATGAGAAAGTCTGAATGTGCCAAATATGCAAAATGTACACATGTACATACTTTGTGTGTTCCTTAATATGATGACAACGATGACGCTACCTTTTGGCCCCCCTTCCCTTTGAGCGACACATTTGTGATAGATTGGTGGCGCACAGGAGCCGTGTCTGAGTCAATAGGAGAGACATTGAGAGAAAAATGATATCCGTTCATCTCCAGAGTGATAAACGAGTGTTTTTCTTCTCGTTTATCAGCCATTGATCCCTGGTTCACTGCGGGTAGCATCTGATAAGTTGAAGATCACATCAGAGGTTGTGATCAATAGAAGTGATTGGCTCTGCACACTGTGTGTGTGTGTGTGTGTGTGTGTGTGTGTGTGTGTGTGTGTGTGTGTGTGTGTTATGTGAGGATGTGCAGCTGATCGTCAAACCCCGGGGGCTGTGTCTGGAATTTTCATCAGAGAATTGATTGTGTGAATGGTGATCAGATGTATTGATTAACAACGATGTCTGTAATTTGAAGAATTCTTTGTCTGATGAGGAACAATAAACATGCGTCGAAACGATCACATGTAAAATTTATGTTCAAGGCCTCCAAAAAAAATATGTATGTATATATATATATATATAATATATATAAAATTAAAAACGATTATGTTAATGCACACTTTCAGTTTAACAAAACAATAGATTTTTCAGAGTCAACACATGCCAAACTCTCTCTCTCTCTCTCTCTCTCTCTCTCTCTCTCTCTCTCTCTCCCTCCTCCCTGGTAGTACTACACCTACATGGGAATTGGGAGGAATATGTCATCAGAAAACTACGTGACACCTATGTGGGAGTTTGTTTTTTTTTCATACAATGTACACATTCTTTCGTATGTGGCTATTAATCGGATATGTTTGTGATGCATCTGCAGTATGAACGCTCATTTACACTCTTCCAACCTATGTCATTAAAAGTTCAACATTTTCTCAGTGCGGGCAGGGGAAAGAGTGCTCGGTAGACGACTGACATTGTCTTTGAATCTGCAAAGTTCTTGTGAGTTCTGATTTTAACATTTGTGTTTAATTTAATCCTGAATTATAAAGTGGACATTTGTGGTGATAGTAGTAATCCAGCCACACAGGCACTTATTCACTTATTACGTGATGTCCTCTTTAGTAGGTGTCTCCATTTATACTTGTAATCAAGTTTGTCATAATTAACCAGATATGAAACTGAAAAGAGCAAGAGTACAATATGGTGCGAACCCCAAAAACAAAATGCATACAAGTCACAAAAAACGCGCATCGTTGCTGGTATCTGCTTTCAACAGTTCCAAACAAGATGAAATTAAAAAAATAAAAAGCCACTTAACAATGCAGCGGAGGACTGAAACGCGGAGCCTGGAAGACAGAGACCTACACACAGAAGGGAGAATTAAGGCTTATACCTTGCATCATCCCAGTAACAATAGGCAGAGTGCTTTACAGAGGAAGCCCTAATCCAATTTCCACACGCGAGAAATCCTCAGCCAAAGCCTCAGGCTGCACCACCACACACTGTTCGAACACACTTCGATCACATAACACTCTCGCACGCTCATTCAGTTTTCCGACACACACACACACACACACACACACACACATACCCACCTCGGCGCACACACTCACAGTTGGACAATGTGCTCAAGCCAAAACGCGGCAAAGCCTCCCTCGGACGCAAATACGTACACACGGAAGCGCGCACACATGCATAGGCTCATGTTTGGAGTTTCTTGGAATACACACAAACGCGGAAACTCGGACAAAGCTAGACATGGCAGGGCTTCTGTCAACGCTTAGAGACGATATCCTTTTTCTAACAGTTGTTGTCAAACTAGGCAACTTTGTTGCACACTAAAACACCCGCGCTCTCTTTGGACCAACATCATTGCCCGTTTGTGTTTTAGTCTTTCATGTTCAAGCCAGCATTGTCACGTTTGGAGGCTTGCGTGTTGAGATGTGTTCACTTCTGGGTTTGATGGCACCTCTTTTGTGGAGTCCTCACACAGCTTTTCTTCTCTGCATCAGTCAGCAGCACACCTCATCACAGTTTTTCATACCCGACTAATTCCTACCAGTTTCTCCTGGGTAAAAGCTGATTTTAAGCTTTTGAGCTGCTTGTTTGAAGAGTTTGTCTGCTTAATGGAGCTTGTAATAGTCGGCTATCACACTTTTCTGAGGTTCAAAGCCCAAAGACAAAGGTCTGGACACAGTTCTGAAAGGGTTAAGCAATCAACTGGTGGTCGAGTTAAACCCCTTGGACTTTAATTCTACCGGCCATTTTGTACAATTCCATGCTTACAACTTTGCATGAGACCCACTTTCTGTTCTGGCATGACTTCAGCCTCAGTGCATAAATCAAGGTCCATAAAGGCTTCACTGTATGAAGGAGTGTCTGAAAAGAGTGACTTAGAAGTGATGAAAAAATTCCTTGACTTCCAACACACAATCGCAACGCAGCAGAGATTAGCTACAGTCTATGTCCAGTCTGCTATTTTCACATGCTGTACTTCTCCACATTGAATGAGTTTCTGGCGAATGCCAAGTGTTTTAAAAGCCTCGCTGCTCTTTAGTGGCACCGAATGCAGGCTGGGGACTGATCTTTGTCAGCCTCGGATCATGAACCAAGCTTATATGAGCAGCTGTATGGGCGCTTTCACTTAGCTGTTATCAAGAAACCGATAAGATAATCTACTAAACACTGTGAAATCCTCTCACTCTGTGTCTTGAGTACAAACCCATTAACACCTAACCGGTGTTCTTTTCATCTCTCCAGGGTCCAATCAGTTCATCGGGCGGATGCAGGACTTTAGATTTTATCCTGCCACTTTGACCAACAGGTGAGATGAATGCACACGTGTCAATGAACGGGTTTGTGAATGAATCAATGGTGGCGGCCTGATGCTGGGAAAGGAAAGATACGGATTAGTTTTGAATGATGAAGAGGAAAGAAAGGAGGTCTAATCCTTGTGTCTTAAAATCCATACTGCTTCCAGGTTGGATTTTGCTTTGAAATTCAATACAAGACAATTAGTGTTTCTTTTGACAGTGATGCAGACAGTAAGAACATAGACGAGACAAAATGTGACAATTTTATGCTTCGTGTTCTGTCAAAAAAACTAACCAAAAACAATTAACAAGTATTTAACAATTTCATTTTAAATATCTAGACCGAAATGCATTGTGCTAAACATTGTACTGCTGCTAGGGAAGAAAATAAGTGTTATTTAATCACTTTAATCATGCAATTAATCTAGTTTATTGTTTATATGTTATGTTCAATTCCTCATTTTTTTTAATTCAACAGGGAAATAATGGAGATTTTGTCAGGTGACTTGCCACAGCTCCATTCTCAATCTGAGTGTCGCTGCCCTCCCACTCATCCCAGAGTGCACCCCTTAGTGGAAAGGTACGCTACAAGTTTGCTGCATCATGACCTATCCATCCATCAATCCATCTTATATTTCTTAAATTGTTATAGTGATCTTTAGAGCTGATCATTTAGCATCCTAAATGTTTTTCAGTTCTGTTTTAATTTCCCCCGACGTCAATGTTTCTCAGATATTGTATCCCCAATGCTGTTGAGGACACCACCAACGATCGAGTCTTAAGGCTAAACCTCAATGCACATCCACTCGCTTATGTCAATGATCAGGACATGGGCACCGCGTGGCGCTCAAAACTCATGACCACACGGGAATTGGACGAAGGGTTGACTATTACCGTGGATCTGGTAAATGGACAGTATCAGGTAATTCAATATCAGTGCTTTCTTTATGTTTCCCCTCCTATATTCTTTCTTCACTTAACACCTCTAATTGAGGTTTCTTCTTCATTTGGAATACAATTTTGCCGGTACCATGTTCCTTTTATTCCACCTCTCCGGTTCAGGTATTCTACGTCTTACTTCAGTTTGGTGGCCCATTGCCTGAGTCACTTTTGATCCAAAGGCGAAGACTCCCCGATCAACAGAACAGCACCAATGTAGAGCAGCCCTGGTTGGACTGGCAGTATGTGGCTAAAGACTGCAGCGTATTTAAGATGCAGAACAATGGGCCACTGCTAACACCGGACTCAGTCAACTGTCTCCAGCTCCCCAGGTACAGTCGCCCCTGACACATGCGTTTGAATACTCGGGGCCGAAACCACAAAGACTGAACTGCGGCCGCAGATGGCCCCTTTAATTGCTCATCACTTGCGCCCGCAGTTTGCGTCGGCTTAACGTCCTGTTCATAAAGGATATTGCGCAAATGGCATACTAGCTTAAACGCACACACAGCTGACTGCAATAGGCACCCATTTTCACCCCTGATTGCACACATGGCAAAGGACTGTATAAATTCAGGCTTTGCACCAAGATGACTTTTTCCAGGCCCTCCTTTGATACCAGATACACCGTCCAACACACTCGCGCACACACACTGTGTCTCACAGGCTACATTTTGGCAGATCTGCTGCTATCAAGGCCCGAGTTGGCACAAGATAGAATGGCTAGGGTTACCTACCTGCGTGAGATCACAGATGATGTCGTCATTGCTCATTTTTTGCTTGACTGACAGATGATATCACATACTACAGTGCCTGGCACACTCGCACTCGTGAGGTAATTTGGCATGAGAGCAGTTGTACCTCGCGTTGGCAACATCATAAAACGCTTTCTGACCTTAGCGCCTGATAATCATATCAATAAGGGAAAGCTTTGCTTGATCCCGGAAGATTTGCATTTCTCATCTTGTGAGATGTATTTAATCCTGCCCGAGACTTTGTGCCCTGTGAGTTCAGACGAGTGTTTGTAAAGATGAATGCCGGCGTGTTGTTTGAAGTGTTTTCTGATCATCATGACGTAAAGTGCTCCAGGGGATCCTTTTTGCATCTTGTCTCATATAAAGGTAAAAATGTCTTGTTTTATAGATAGCAGATGAAGAGTTCACCTAGAGCAGAAGAAAGTATCTCAACAGTATGAAGTTTAGCATTTGTACTTGTTGTTCACAGCATTTGGTGGTTATGGCAGTTTCTGCCTTTTGTTTTTTTTTCCTTTTTGAATATATTCCAGTGAGGAACACTACTCCGGCGGTAACATCACAGTCAGCCTGCTGAGCCCAGAGCCAAACATGAGGCCAGGCTACAATGATTTCTACAACGCCCCCGTCCTTCAGAAGATGGTGCGTGCAACTCAGGTGCGGATCCATCTTGGAGGACAGTACCACACCAGAGCAGCTGGTGTGGACCAACGACACAGACACTATGCCATCAAAGAAATCACAATCAGTGGCAGGTGGGTTACAAGTATGAAATCTAAATATTTGTCGGCGACAGAGCCTTGCCGCAAATAGGGAAAGAAATGCAAGAACTGCCCTCCCTCCCAAAAAATGTTTAGCTTTGCCTGTATAAATAGTTTAAAACATAAATGTATAGCAAACTATGGTCGTCAAATACTTAATCTCATTTCAAACTTGTTATTAATGCTTGATAGGTCATTTGAGTTTGATACACATTCAGTGTACGTGTGTTGCCTATCCAAGCTGTAACGTAATTAACCCCCCCCCCCAACCGTTTATTTGCTTTTTAGGTTTATCATTTCAGTAGCCACTCAGCAAAGCAAAATGCATAAATAAATAAAGAAATAATACACATCTCTCTGTAACTTTTTGTACTCCCAATCACAACCCCTGTTGAACTTTGATCTTATAAAGGTAGAACAGTCCTGATGTATCACTTCAACATACAACAATTAATACTTTCTGGAAATAAGTGAGTTTTTCAGTGAATCGCGGAAGTTGGCTACAACAGCAAAAACAAATGTGTGGGATTCACTGATGTGACATGGATCTGAAATGTTGTGGTTTTATGTGGTTTAAATTAAGAGAGTGTGATGTGAATGTGTTGAAATGAAAATGAAGGGGCTCCCTCATCATGAGTGCCAGACTGCTGGATCCTTTCCACTGTCGTACGTGAAGTACTTAATTCAAACTTTATATCGTAATATTTTTCAACATTTTTACGAAGACATTTGGGGATTAGAAAGGAAGATCCATCCGATGTTGAGTTTAATGCGGGTTTTGAGAGTAATTTAAAATATATTTTTCTATTAGACTGGCAGCATCCCTTTTTACGACTAGTAATAAGAGAATTATACAGTCGGCAATCATTTCTTACTGTCCTTCCATTCCCACTTAGCTATTTTAATTAGTAGCTTGTTACTTTTGAATAAGTGGAATTTCATCGTTGAATCCTTTGCATTCCTTCCCATTCCATTTTCACCAAGCAAATGGTCATTACGTGAGAGAGTGCAGATTAAAAAAAAAACACTATTCAACAACAACAAAAAATGTAAATGTGAGACATACATACAGAGAGAAAAAGTACAATAGTGTGCAGCATGGTCACTAATGTAAAAGGTCAAAGCAGTACATGCATTTCATGTGCCTTATATATGGATCAATATTCTGATTTCTTGGACGTAGTATTTTAAATGTTCTGTAAAGTGCTTTGTTACAGCTGCAGCCGTTGTGAAAGCCGTTTATATAAATAAAGATATATTGTAGTGCATTGTATTCCCTTTTGCGTAGCTCCATCTAGTGGATGCATGCGCAACCGCAGCCACTATTGTGGCTTCTATTCTATGTGTCTTATAATGCGGGGGCCCTATAGATGAAACAGTTCTAGAATAGGCCATTCAGTGAAGGTGTGCCTGATACCCCAAAGCACCTTATAGTGCGGAAAATACGGTCATTTGAAGTCTGATTTCTGTAATGTCTGCTACAACAAAAACAATGCAACTTTCTACAAACGCTTGTTAATAAAGAATGGAAAGCCCTCTGTGCTAATATGCACCACGTTTCATTAATCTGGTCACTGGAGAACAGACAAATGGCACAGAGGGAGCAGGAGGTGAAAGGATACACAGAAGAACGAATGAAAGAAAGAAAATCATGTGAATGTCTGAATGAATAATTAAATGGCTGTCTCGCTACGTGGCCATGTGTGAAAGAGAGAGAGAAAGAGTGAGCGAGGGAGATGGTTGTCTGTTGCATGTTATGTTGCTCTGATCATTTTCTGCATGACATTTATAAATGTTGAATGGGAGCTTCCTAATGGCCCTTCTATCATTCCATGAACGTACTGGTCAAAGCCTAAACTTTAAAGCAGGAAAAGCTCCTCATCCATTTTCGTGGTTCCGGCTGTAAGAATTGTTTTTGGTTGTGCAACGTCGTCGACGAGAGTACCTACACACTACCTGTCTTACGTTTCTTGTACTTTCTGCTATGCAAACAGATGCGAGTGTCACGGCCACGCTGATCACTGCGATACCAGTGTCTCCCCCTACCGCTGCCTGTGTCTGCCTGAAAGCCACACCGATGGAAACAATGTGAGTAGCAAATATTTTAACTCGAAAATAGAACAGTTTTGACACAGCACATGCAGTCTGTACGCTACAGTATAAATCATACATAAGTAGAGTTCTTAAGTCTCTTTATGAGTCCCAACATTTCAGAGGTCTCCCATAATTTAACGTAATATTGAAAACTGATAACGCTTGTCAGAAACTCATGCCTTTTACGCATTCATACACCTCCAGTATGTACGTGGACAGGCCCCCTCAAAGCACAGACTAAACCACCAAGAGAGAGTCTCCTTATAGTTTACCACTTAACAACAGAGAAAGCATGTACGCACATATACGCACAGTAATATGGAATATAAATGTACAGTCCATCTCAGAAAACACCGTTAGGCCATCACATTATATGTTGCTTATATGACTTAGTTTCGTGAATCGTTGTGCTTATATTGAGAACTGCTGTTAGTACTTAATGGTATGATTTTTCACATCAGGGGAAAGTGCCTTCAAAATGATTTTTGAAAGGAATTGTTGGCATCAGTTGACTTTTCACACCTCAATAAAAGGGCTTATTTTGCCCGCCTTGCATCACTTACTGGGTTGCATCATACTTTAGGTCAAAAAGGTAAGAGGCCTACGTGCGATGACAGACTCATTCAAATGAGAAATATCAATGTCCACGTGTCTTCTTCTGGTTGTACTGTGCATAGTGACATTTTAATTCCCTACTAAAAGTGGATATTTCATCCACTCTGCAATAAATTGTCTCCAGTGTGTGTCATAAAAGTTCCAGGACTGATTTCACAAAAGATATAATGTATTTCAAATCCAAATGACAAGTTTTCTGCTTCACATTAATCTCTCGGGAGTCGAACATGCTTCCTGGCCCTCTCTGCCGAGTCTTGATGCATTCTTCCACGCCTCTGCCATCTTGATATGGTCCATTTTCTGAAAAAACTGACCCCCTTGATGACACCCATAAGCTTGGGAAAGAGGAGGAAAAAAATCACATAGAAGCTAGCTCAGTGAGGGGAGACGGAGACCCAACATGCTGATTTTCTTTTTTTTTTTTCTTTTTCTCTTGGCTCGAAAACTTTCATATGCTCAGTATATTCTGAGTGGGTAAACTGTCATGGTGAAGTAGCTACAAGTGGTCCACCCACAAGTTTCATCTCGTCTTGCCAACTGAACAAAGCAAACACCGCAGGATCTCCTTATTGACCTGCTGGCTGACTGTCTGGCCCTTATGCCCAGAACTCACAATGGATGACGCTTGTCACGTTGAAGCGCGCCATCAACATGACTTTGGACTTCAGCTCCCTTGCTATCTTCAGCCTTGGCAACATTTGACGCTTCCACTGATGGCCTTGGCATTTGTTCTCTGGGTCGCACTCCAAGATCCATGAATCACCACCTGTGATGACTTTCTGGCAAGTCTGCTCTCTTTGGTCACAGCATCAGTGACTCTGCTCACTTGATGAACTGAACTTGATGACCTAAAACACAAAATATGTACTGATATATAAAAAAAACGTGGACAAAGGTTCAGTGGCTGCAGAGAGCCTATAGTATGTCCTCCAGGGCAATTCCATTGAAGGGGGAAAACTTGTAGTTGGGTTTTGAAAGAGATATTTAGTGACACTCGTCTTGGAATTTTTTTTCTGACACACCTCCAAGTTGGTCAGCAGTGAAAAGTTCTGGTCGCCTGCACCACTTCACCTGAGCAAGGCCTGCCTGAATTATTCACAACTTAATGTATCATTGATACACACGGGCGTTGGTGTGTTTGAGTCAGCTAACGTAGATCTCTTGACAAGCATCACTTCTGTTGCTAGCCAAACGTCAAGCATTCCTGCTTGATTCCTTCAAACGTTGCTGTGTGACTACAGACAAAAATGGAATTTGTCACATAAGGCGCACACTTAATAAGACATTGTCAATTACATTTCTGACTAATACGCATGAAAAATCTGTTCCTCTTTTCCACCCTTGTTATCTCTTTTACAGCCCCCCCCCCCGTCTCCATCCTTTGTCGACTGCTGTCTCATGCCGTCTCTCCTGGGTCGCAGTTGAAATAATGTCTTAAATCGACTAGAACAATGACATTCCCTCAGCATGCATCTCTAATCAGATGTCTTTCTCTCTGTTTGTCGTTTGCTCCATTTCACCGCACTTTTTCTTTGGCACCGCTCAATTCATATTTGGCCTGTGTCAAAAGCATTTTATTCATTTTAATCCGTCTTTCCGCTGTCCCAAGTGTGGAGAGGTATTCCAACGAATTTGTTTCAGTCAAAATCAAGAAACGTCCTTCAGTTATTGTTAACATCAATTATTTTTTTCCCTCTCAACGTAATATATTTTTTCAATTATTGTATTTTATATATATATTTTTTTATTTCATGACAGAAGACACAAGATGAACTTATTTTTTTTAAACAAGACGCAAAAAATTCCCCATTGATTCATATGACCATCCCCAGTCTTGGGGTCTTTGAAGTCTTTTCATTTTCAACCTAAAATACGGTAACTTTGATTTGCTTTGTTGTGCGTATGCCACGCACATTTCTGTCACTGGAGGGTTTGGTAAAAGACAGCGTGCAAATGTGCATGCGTGTCTGCATGCGTTTGTTTGTATGTCCCTGTGCATGTTTCTCCCAAAGCCTTTGCACCTCATCCCTCACAGTGAATATTCAAGACCTTTCTTCTACCTCGGTAATAAAAGGCTGTGGGGAATATTACCGTTTAATATTGCATGTGTTCTGTTGACTTGAATCGGCCTCGCGCCATGACGGATGTTCAGCTAATCTGCAGAATTTCCACAGTGACATTAAAGTGACAGAAATGCTCAGACATGTGTCAAGATGATCAACGGGGGCCTCGGAAGACACACTCTTATAACTCGCAGAAGCTCAAACGCACTCAAACATGCCCCCACCCCCCACCACCACCACCCACCCCTCTCTTTCTCACTGTGTCTTTTGATGCTTTCTTATGTGCACTCCGAGTCACACTTAATCTGTCATTCTGTCCCTCCACATCTGATGGATTCAGTCACATCTGAAAACTATATCATGATATTTCATATCACGCCATACCATACTATGCTGCAGGCCTGATTTTCCGAGATCCCAAACAGTGAGTCCTTAAATTGCATGTTCCGTCCCTCAAACGTTTTGTGGGCACTATAGGCGAAAGGTGTAGATGTTTTGGGGGGGTGTCAAATTTAAAATGCAGCTTTGGACCTTATCTAGCTCTGATTTTTTTATTTTTTTCATGATGGAAAAATTGAGGGTGCACTTTAAGGGCAAAATTACATTTGAAGTGATTACTGAGTTACAGCAAAGGAATCTAATTTGGCGGAAGCTATCAACCACATAAAAGCGATGTTTTGTTTTGATTTTACTCTTCCTCACTGCTCATCCAATTTAAAATTGTGTTTTGAACTTGAAGCAGGAACAGGAGGCGTTGAAAAGTTGCCCCTGGACAGAACTCTCAAAACACACCAAATGTCACGGTGTCACGGAAACGCAGAGTTGAAAGTGGTTTAGACTTGTAAGAACGTTAACAATCAATGCATAGATGATGTATTTGGAAAAAAAAAAAAAACAACTTTTAATTGAATCTCCCCAAATGTTCTGAACCCCTTTTTCAATGAAGTAGAGGATTGGATGGGACTAATGAACAGCAACTGTGCTCATTGCTTCAAGACACAGTTTACAATTTAATTCCACACAGTTGACAGACTTTTTAATGATCAATTAATTGAGTAATATGTCCTTGTCCCTAACTTTTCCCACTGGTGATTACAAAAAGTTGCTAAATTGATCCAGAAAAACAGTCTTAGTAAAGTAATATGGCTGTTATAACATGGCTGCCATTTATGCGTGGTGTGTTTCGTTCAAAGTGGCACTTTTCTGTACGCGTTTGCATCTGTGCCTGATGGATATTGATAGGCTGTGACGTTAAGAAGGGCTGCCCAGCATCGCTGCCGCAAACATCTGCTTCAACAGCAGATTTGCACCTAGGCAGGGGTTAACCGGGTTAACTTTAGATACACACAAGAAGAGTGTCTGCACGCAAACACGCACATTCACACACACTCTTGGGGCACGACCTTTCCAGTGGCAGCGTGAAATTGGTCATGGCTTTTAGGATAAGATGAGTTGCCCCAGCAGATTATCGCAGACCAATGCTGCGCAGGCACACGCTCACACACACACACACACACACACACACACACACACACACACACACACACACACACACAGTTGCTTGTGACAGGCCATCTGAATGTCCACACATCCATTAAAGCAGGCTTCTCACTCAGCAGGTTTTTACAGAACATTCACGGGGAAAATATGATTTATAGTATAGTTTGCTTTCCTACATTTTGGCTAAACTGTAATCTGCATGAAGTGATCTCTTTAAATAAGTTGAGGTACAACGTAAAAATAAATAAATAAATAAAGATAATTGATATTAACCAGCATACGTACAGCAGTGGCATCTTGATGATGATGATGACGACAGAAGTTTCTTAAGGTGTTCAACTTGTGATATTCATTACAATTGTCTTATTTCAGTCATGTTACATTTGTTTTATTTGCTACGATAGTAACAGCCTTGCTTCAGGTTATAAACATCACACTTAATGTCGAGATAGGAAGTAATAGAATGAATACCATATAGATTTATGGTACTTCATTGTCACCTAGACTATTTACAGAAACTGAGAGCCATCAGAATCTTTTCACTTGAAGAGAATGAATATGTGCACTCTTAACTCCCAAACACCAATCCCTCGACTAATTAGCAAGCTACGAGAGAGGGAGGGTAATGCAACATTGAATAAAAAGAATGGGGGGGAAAAAATCCTCCCCCTTTTCATTTGCTATGGTAATATTTCCTGCTCACATACTCTAAGTAGCTATGAGAACAAGTTGTTGGGGAATGCCAGAGATGTGGGGGGGGGGGGGTGCATTAAGGAGACAGGTGGGAAAATGAGCAAAAAAGACTTGGGAAAGAAGGGTGGGATGGTGGGTGTATTCAGCTTGAGGAGTGGAGAGGGGCATGATCAGGGATGGATGTATATGGGCGAGACTTGTAAACTGACTACATCTTGCTCTTGAGCTCCTTCCCAGTGGATGACTCCAAGAAAAGAACGCTACGAGAGCTGTCTGTTCAAAGTGCAGAGAGGAATGTACTTGGATTCACTTTGATGCGGTTTTAGCACATTGAGATGTATCAAGATGGGCAAGTTGAATAGATTTGGGCATCAATTACACAGTGGCATACAGAGTTGTGCCTGATTGCAAACATAGGAGCAGACGTGCAGGACTTCCGAGCATCACCTCTGAAGTGTCTGCATATAGGGACGGAGCTTTGTGATGACCATGGCCGCCACTCCCACATCTAGAGAAAGATTTTGATACCTTTGACTTGCCTGCCATTTTCTCACAGATGCAATGTTCTTATATCCCTTGAGAGTCTGCCACAATACATTTATATTAAATCCATATCTAAAGAAAACAAAATACTACCAATCTCAATGCAGACTCAGGAAAAAAAAAAATCTGTATTTTGTACAGATTTTTTTTTTCTTCCAATCAGTGTGACTCAAAATGATTACTTCAACGCCATACCAAACAACCGATTGTACATGGCCGTAATTGTTTGTCATACTATCCACAGTCATGGTTTCATGAAACAAAAAACAACAATCTTGCCTAGCACACTCACAATACAAGCAGGAATGAACCGAAGTAAAAAACAACATTTAGAGTTGTATAAAAGTACGAAATATTTGGTCATTGTGTTTTCAAATATAATCTAAATGAATAAGCCATCGATCGCAGTTGGCCGTCTGTGACAACTGGCCACTGTGTTTGGCTGTCAGCTTACGAATCAGTGCATAGAGATGGAAGTAAGCTATGAAATAATACACAAAAGCAAAGAAGCGGCAAACATTTTTGCCAGGTTAATTAGAAATCTCGACGGCCGCTGTGAGACTTGTGATTGGAAGAAGCAGGTGTGTGTAAGTGGAACTTCCGGCTGCACACACAACAGCCGTCTATCTACTGCCGCAGAGCAACCATCGAGTTTATGTGGGTTTTGGGTGGACGCTTACAGCCAACTGTAACCTTCAAATGATTCTGAGGGTTAATTAAAAGTAAAAAAAGAAAAAAAAAAAAGACAGCACAACTATTTCAAGGAGTTACTCACAGAGCCAATGAGCGAGAGGCCCTGCACTGTTCGTCCGCTCATCTATGCTGAGCTGGTTCGCAAAACAAAAGGTTTTCTCCCAAAATTTTGTGCCTACCTTGAAAAGTTCAACAAAAGTGTCGTTTGTAACTGCAGGTTCCACTGTATTTGCTTATTTTGCTGTTTGCTTCAAAACCTTTGGTGTTGGCTGAGGAAAGTGCATTTTTTTTTATCAAAACATGCATGATGAAAAAGGAAATGTATTAACAGCATGTATTTTGTATGCATGTACAAATGTTTTCCATATTTTAAAATGACATTTTTGTCATTCATCTGGTTTGGAAGTGCCTGGTGCTATGTGGCTCCCGAGTAGCACTGATGAAAAATTGTGTCCCCCCACCAGTACCTTGATCTACCATTTTAAGCGCAGCGTTTTTTTGTTTTGTTTTTTGTTTTTTAACCATTACTAGTTCCTTCTTGTATTTTGTTTACAGTGGTGCCTCTACTTACGAACGTCTCTTCATACGAAATGTTCAAGTAATGAAACGCCTCACCAGGAAAATAATGCCTCTTGTTACGAAAGAAATTTCAAGATACGAAAGGTAAAAATACAGTACGGGCTGCTACGCGCAGCTCTGAGTTTCCTGAACGCAACATACTTATAGCTAGTCTGCTATTGGCTATTACCGAGCAGCATCCTGTCATCCTATTGGCTACGAGGGACCTCTACGTATGTGTCTATGTGTGCAGATAGATAGAGATATGTCTATGGAGCGTCCTCGTCATTCGCCCCTTGGGCCATGAGGTGTTCCAATAGTTTTTCGTAAATGTGAATCACCCACCAAAAAAGTGTTCACCAGTCGGGTGATCGCTCACTATGCTGATGTTTGCCTTGGACATTTTCGAAGGATTGTTAAAAGCCAACAAACGCTAACGTCTTTGGATCAGTTCTTTACAAAACGCCAGGCAAAACCACTGATGCACAGCTCTCATTTATTGTGCAATAATCTAATTGTGACATGTATTTGTTACATATTTTGATGCATTTTTTTATGCTTTAGAAAACATGTATGTCTGAATTTGGGGTGGGGGGGGGGGGGCTTAGAACGGATTAGGGCATTTACATGGAAAACGCGTCTCTACTTACACATTTTCTTAAGAAATTTCTTCCAGAACCAATTAATTCCCGAAGTAGAGGTACCACTTCATTGGGCAAGACTCTGTACAATTGTGAATTGTATTTCACAAAACCTTGACTGGATACTGAATAGCATGTTAAAAAATTATTTCTCGGTTACTACATGGGTTTAAAGGTTATTTACTTAATTTCTGTTCACACCAATTTCCTCCTCGCTCCCATCTCCCTCTTCTGTGCACCCGCAGTTCCCCTCCTCTGTATGTCATACCGAATAGGTCCAATGCAGCTCTGCACGTGTCACGTAAGGGAGGAACTCCTGTGTTTTTTTAATACATTTTTAATCCCGCCCCCCCATTTGATGCCCCCCTTGTCCACCGTAATTTGTACTGACTGCTGAACAAAATCAAAGGCCTTGTACTTGCTGTTTCTCGCCTCCACTGCAGCACTCTGCTGAAGAAAAAAAAAAATGCATTTTTTATTTTATACTCCTCCCACCCTGTGCTCCACACATACCTTGCCATGTTTATTTTGACATGAAAGTGTGCCTGTGAGAGAATGCTGGCTGTTGCAAGTCATTCCTCGTTAGCGTTTCCGATTTCCCCGCGGTGGGTGAACGACTTAATTTGTGTGTAAATGCACTGCCTTCCTATTATAAAGTATACAATATCTCATGGTGATCTCCAAAGTATTCATTCGTGTATTCTTTCTGTCTCGTATTATGATTAACAAGGGCTGCTGATTTTTGTCTTCATTTTCCTCCTCTCTCATTGTGTCTTATTTTTTCTTTGTTCTTTAAGATGATCTATATGTCACGGGACTGTTTTTATGCACAGACAGAAAAGGCCTTTGTCATGAAGACAATGTTTTATTTCATGCTGCCTGTGTGTGGCACTTGCGTTGACAAAATCATGTTTCCAATGTGGGGTGATTTATTCAAAAACCTCCAGAAAGGCGATAAAATGCTTGTAGCAATTAAGTAATTGTTGTCAGGATTGGGCGATTGCATAACAAATGTAATTCCAATATGCTTTGTAAATTAACTTGCTTTGTCCAACTACTTTGGAGCTCATGAAATCGATGGTCTTCTGCAAATGGCTTTAAATGATTCTTCCTTAAGTGTCCATGTCTTAAATTAGTTCACAGTCAACACTTGACTCACATTGAGTAATTTTTTTAATCTTGCCTATTTTGGTGGTCTGTGAAATATGAAGACAAATTCCTTATCTTTTGGCCATTGTTTTTGTATAATCAGTATACAATTGGAACAAATGCGGGGTTGGCGGTGAGCTTATATATTCTGACTGTTAAATGCATGTATTGAGCAATTCTTCGTTCTGTCCAGTGCCAACACTGCGCATCCCTCTACAATGACAAACCCTTCCGGCCAGGTGATCAACTCCAGCCAATGAACTGTCGTCCTTGCCAGTGCCATAACCACGCCCACTCCTGTCACTACGATATCTGGGCTGATGATCAACCAACAGAACAATATTTGGGAGGAGGAGGAGTCTGTGACAACTGCATGCACAATACAATGGGTACTGTATTATCTTAAATTATACATGTTTTAAGTGGTTGTACTTTTTAATTTATGATACAGATTATTGGAAGCGCTTAGGGCCTTTCTTCAACCTGCTTTTCTTATTGGGCTTTTTTGTACCTGTCAGCCCCCCCCCCCAAAGTCACTTTTAACACTCCTGAGACAAATGAAGTTGAAACGTAATTGGTTTATAGACTTAGGGGCTCTCTTGGTGCCTTAAATCATTTCAAGCCCAGTCCCTTGATTTCTGGGTTTGTGCTTTTACACATCTATTTCCTCCCTTTCTTGCTCAGGTAGGAACTGTGAGCTGTGTATGAGTGGCTTTTTCAGGCTAGAGCAGTCAGATCCCACTTCAGTCCATGTGTGCCAGCCCTGCGAATGTCACACTGCTGGAACTGTCAACGGCAGCACTGTGTGTGTCCAGGTAACACATTTATTTGATAAGTGACAATTGCACTTGTCATGACAGAAAATGTCATTTGGGAATAGGAGTTGAAGTTGAATCAATATGTATTTTTGCTTTTTGTGCCATACTGTGCCGTTGCTTCCGGTCACCAACACCCCGCTACATTTCACACCTCCAGGTTGGAGGCCAGTGTCAGTGTAAGGCATCTGTAGAGGGGCGGCGCTGTGCGGACTGCTCACCTGGCTGGTATGGTCTTCAAGCTTCCAATCCAGAGGGCTGCACTCGCTGTAACTGCAGTGGCACGGGTACCGTCAGTTCCTCCCCAGGAGGTGTTGCCAGCTGTAACCAGCACACAGGACAGTGTCAGTGCAAATCCCATGTGACAGGTTCGTTCGCTCATCAGCCATTACATTAGGTGCACGTGGGTAGCAAAAGATATAATAGGGGCAAAGAAACATGCAGAGGGCGCTTCTCTTCACATTAGGACTAATAGTTTCCTTACGCTAGAATAATATATCGCATAGCCGAAACCGTTTTCCGATATTGCAGGAAGTTAAATTAAGTCTAAGGTTTTGTCTTTGCCATCCCCGTTACACTTTTGTGGTAGTGTAGCACAAAAGAAACACACTGTAATTCAGTGATTAACAACAAGGATGCCATGGCACTCAAGTGTGTAATGATCGATCATCAGGGGGCAAAATGATAAATGATTTGGAAGATTATTATTGATTTCATTTATTAAGAATGTATACCTGTTAGTGAGAGGCAGAACAATGAAATAACCTTCCATCAGATGGCAACCTGTGTATCCACCTGCAGCCATTCATACAACAGAATGAAGTGATGACTCCCTGCGAGTATGTCAGCTTTGTATGACTTTTTAGAAAGAAAACAAATTAGTGGTGTGCTGTGAAATGCTCCCAATGAGAAATGGGTGCCTTGGCTAGATGAAGGACTGCTTGAATGAAATCTTATAATTTTCACTGAGGTCTACTCTCACCAGAATTGCTCTTCTTATTTTTGACTGCAATTCAACCTCTGACGTTTTGTGTAACTTTTAAGGCATATTTTACTCGAATTCTTTGTTCAAAAACAACATATTTATCGAGTGGTTAGCATGTCTGCCCTACTGTTCTGAGGTCCGGGGTAAAAACCGTGGCTTGATTCACCTGTGCAGCGATAGCACGTTTTCCCCGTGCTTGCATTTGTGTTTGCTCCTGGTACTCTGACTTCGTTCCACATTCCAAAACAGATGCATGTGAGAGTCGGTGAATGCTCAAAAGTGGCAATACGTATGAATGTGAGTGTGAAAAGTTGTTTATCTATATGTGGCCTGAGACTGCCTGGCGACCAGTCGAGAGTAGTCCCCGCCTCTCACCCAAAGTTAGCTGGGATAGGCTCCTCGGCATCCGTGACCCTAATGAAAACAAAAAGTGCCGAAAATGGATGCATGCACTTTGGTCAAATTTCAAATCTTCCAATGCTAAGTATTGAAATGTCAATTAATACATCAACTGTTCCGTCATTGCCCTGCATACGTAAGCAGGCGAAAGTAGATAAACTGTGTGTGCCCTCCAAATAGGCATGTGTGTACACCCTTTCATAAACACACACATCCATAGCCCAAAGTGTTATGCCAGCCAAAACAAACAGGCTTTTCCGCTGGCGGTGCTTGCAGCCGTTGTGCGTCTCTTTGTGATAAATGGTTTCACTCTCTCCCCTGTGTGTCTTTGAAGAGCGCGCTCGTATGAAATGCAAAACCGGCCAGCGCTCCTTAATTCAACGCATCGTGGTTATTGCTAAGCCTCGCTATCAAGGGCCCCTCGCTTGTGTGCGCGTGTGAGTGAATGCGAGTGCGCGTGTGCAGACGTGTTTGTTCAAAGTTGTAAAAGTGTGTATGCCCGTTCAAGTATATGTGGAAGGGGGAGCAAGTGTAATTTTGTTTTTGCCGAGCTGTATCAATTTTCTGCAAGTTTTCTTTTGTGTCCATGCGCGGGTGTGAATGCATTCCATCAAGCTCTAAGCTGCTATTTAATTCTCTAATTCAATGCCAAGTTGATTAAAACAAACTGCTGCAGCCCCCTTGTATTCCCCCCCCCCTCCCTCTTACAAGACCTCGCCTTCCCTTTCTTCTGTCCTTGTTTGTTTGCCCGCTCCCACAGGTATTTTTCAGAAATGAGATTTGATTATGGCAATTTATTACCGCCAAGCTGATACTTTGAGCGGAGCGATGGCAGGCACGCTTCAGAGGGACGTCGCTGGAATGTGTACAGGCGGTCACGCATTCAGACACACACACACTCTTAGCGTGGTGCCAGGGTGCAGTGTGTACATAATAGCGTTTGAAATGGTGATGCATGAGCCTGTTAACCAGCTGCTACTGATAAAAGGGCTGGGTCATATCCTCAAAATGCACACACCCATACGAACTGGGTAGGACGCCGCAGTGGTTCGCCTGGCCGCCTCACAGTCGAAAGCTCACAGGTTCGAATCTTGACTGGAACCCTTCCAATGTGGAGTTTTCTCCTCTTGCATGTATTTTTTTTTTTAACTCAACTTTTTTCTTTCCACATTTCAACAACATGCAATTTAGGTCAATTGAAGACTAAACTCTCCTTAGGTGTGAATGTGAATTGTGAATTGTGAATTGACTGGCAATCAGTCCGGTGTGTACCCCACCTTTCACCCCAATGTCAGATGGGATAGGCTCGAGTTTACCCGGGACACTAATGAAATGTAAAAATGTGTGTAAGTGTGTGTGCGTGTGTGTGTGTGTGTGTGTGTGTGTGTGTGTGTGTGTGTGTGTGTGTGTGTGTGTGTGGCGGGGGGGGGTCATATTCCATCTAAAATGTCCTTTTCTGTGTATTCTAGCCTCTGTCACGCCTCCACTCTTCACTTGAAAAAGATTTGAAAATAATACCCAAATAGCGACCGTGGACACGATTGTGGGGTTTGTTGTGTGTGTGTGTGTGTGGCGGGGGGGGGTCATATTCCATCTAAAATGTCCTTTTCTGTGTATTCTAGCCTCTGTCACGCCTCCACTCTTCACTTGAAAAAGATTTGAAAATAATACCCAAATAGCGACCGTGGACACGACTTAATGGTTCTCTGATTTAAGATTGTAGCCCTAAATTCTGTCATTATATTGTCATTTTATTGTGAAGGTCCGATTCCATCCAGTATATCATGATGCAATTCTTTACCTTACCAACACGCACGTACTCATAGTCTCAATTTTTTAGTGTGTCTGTACTAGTATGAAATATGATTTATGGTGAGAAATACTCATATCTATAAAGCCATTAAAGTGGGAGCACTGGGGGTAATGCCAAGTGTCTGCCACACACTTTGCAGAACAGGGCACACACACACACACACACACACACACACACACACGCACACATACACACACACATGCGGCCCTGTGCAATTCCACTAATATTCGCTGTACGCGCGTGCGCGCACACACACACACACACACACACACACACACACACACATTCATACCCACCACATATGAACATGAGCTACTTCCTAAACGGCGGTGGGGACCGTGTTGCCCCCAGGCATCCATTTAGGGACAGATTGCCTGTCATGGAATACGTATGGCATATTCAAATAAGCACTGCTCACTCATACCACACATCACACTTTAACTAGCACAGTTGTATTGTTGCGCTAAAACCTCTTCCAATATGATCCAGGCATCACCCCCCCACCCCCCCAAAAATAAAAAATAAAAAAAATAATGGAAGACTTTAACATGATGAAAGCTGTTGATGCTTTATATCGTGTATGCTGGCTGCACACTCTACTTTGAGGCCTATTCCCTCAATGCTGTTGTGTTTGCTATACGGTGAGAGATAAAGGCAATTAAACCTACATTATATGGGTCCGCTACTTTAGTTGGTATACTGTCAAATGATCAAAAGAATGATGTCTATTAAAAAAAAAACAAAAAAAGAAATACACTTCGTGAAAAACAAAATCAAGATTCGTTCTTTTGACAATTTGGTTGTTTTAGTTGTGTCCATTATGTGTTGGCAATTCCGTATGAGTTGGTTTATACCAACTAATTAATTTGAATACAAATATTTCATAATCACGTCAAATTTTATCGAGACTTGAGCATTAAGAGAAGACATGTTTTCTGTCGCCGGCATAAGCGTTAGTACATAAATACATTAGATTGCTTCACGAGATGTCAAAAAGTCATCACCTCTTATTGTTTCAACACAAAAACGGTAGCAGATCGCACCTGAGTGTATTTTTAGGTACCTCCATCCATCTCTGTATGCCTCCATCACCTTGCCTTTTTCCCTTCCATTCTTTGTAGTCCCTTAATTTATTTATTTTCCTGCTCAGTGAAATTAAGTGTTTGGCCTTAGGTAAGTGATCCATCATATGTAGAGGGCCCAGCCCTAATGATGGCAGTTTTATACACTCAACCACCATTTCTCTCGCTCTCACATGTTCTCTCATGCACAATTGATTCAAATCAGAGAGCGACTGAACTCCGTTAGTGTTTTTCTTCTGAATGGCTCTCTTACAATATAGAATGTCTGTTTTATAGTAAGTGCTCCTGTCATCGTGTGGTTCTTTTCTTCCTTTCTCTCCTCACAGGTCTGTCTTGCGATCGTTGTGAATTTGGTTATTGGAACCTGTCCCACACAGACGGCTGCGTTCCGTGTAATTGTGACCCCTTGGGATCCTTGAGCCAGTTCTGTGAGCCTGAGGGGGGCCAGTGCGAATGTAAGCCCGGTGTGGGAGGGCAGCGCTGTGATTCATGTGGCCATGGTTTGACGGGTTTGAGGCTGGAGGGAATGTGCACCCCCTGCAACTGCTCAAAAGAAGGAACGCTACCTGGCACGGACTGTGATCCGCACACGGGCCAATGTGTGTGTAAGGCAAGTTAACATGTTTTCATTGTTCGTTATTACACACAGTGTTGCCCAAATCACCATGTTGAAGAATCAAAAAGTCACAGCTGGGCACTGGTTTATCTAAATTAGGTTATTGCAAAAAAATGAATAAATAAATAAAAATAAAAATTCAACTTTGCCTTTAGAACAAAGAAAGTTCTTTTTTTTTTCTTTGTATCATTCCCACAGCCACATGTCCAAGCGCTCGACTAGTATCTGATTAGCAACAACATGACAAATGGCCTGAAACAGCTCCACAGTCAGCAGGATGGGAGATAAGACTCTACACAGGCTTATCATTGTGTTATGGATGCCACGCATGTTGTCATGTTGCTACCGTGTTTGTGTAAGATTTCATCTTTCTTTTGTTTCGTTCCGTTTTTAGGAACATGTGGAAGGCCATCTTTGTGACTCTTGTCGTCATGGTTACCATACCTTGGAGCGGCGAAACTCCCTGGGCTGTCTGCCGTGCGCATGTGACATTCACGGCACCGTGCCAGAGGGAGTATGTGATCTGCAGACCGGACAGTGCCCGTGCAGAGAGGGGGTGGAGGGGATGCAGTGCACCAACTGTGCTCCCAACTACTTCAACACGAGTTCCGATATCCAGAGTAAGAAAAGCCGGCTTTGATTTTATGCTTTGCAGGTGAATTAAAAAAATGATTTACTATAGTACTGAATATTGTTGGACTGTGTCCTGTCAGATGGGTCATTCCAGGGCTGTGCGCCATGTACATGTGACCCAGGAGGAACAGTGGCTGGCTCAGTGTGTGATAGCAGCACAGGACAGTGTGTGTGCATGCCAACACGCTATGGAAAAGACTGCAGCAAATGCCGAACAGGTGGGTATGTTTGGGAGCGAAATGGATGCAACTGTCTTTGATTTCAAGCAAAAAATGTTTTGGGGTTTTTTTTGTGTCTCTCTCTTCAGGATTTTACCTTTCTCCAGATCAGAATGTGTGTGTGGAGTGTGACTGCCATCCCAGGGGGGCAGTGCACCGCAAGTGTGAAAGCCACACTGGCCAGTGTTTTTGTGCCCATCCCTCGGTGCAAGGGCGGCGCTGTGATCACTGTCAGGAGAGCTTCTTTGGATTTAACCCTGGCCTCGGAAGGTAGCTTTGATAAACTAAAAAAAAAAAAAACAATTCTAACATTCTCTACTTATGGTTTAGAGACTGCGGCTTTTTACGGAGCATGCAAGGTACACAGATTGTTTGTAATAATACACGCTTTGATTTACGCCCTCCTACTGCTTGTCCAGATGCCAACCATGTGCGTGTGACCCGGCGGGCAGTGTCAATGGCTCCTGTGATTCAGATTTAGGAGTATGTGAGTGCAAGCTGCTGGTCACCGGGGACAAATGTGATGCATGTCAACATGGAGCAAGCCTTTTACGTGCAGAGAACATCTATGGCTGCAGTAAAGGTCCGCTTTCCAAGAGAGACACGCATACTGATGTTTTAAATTTTTTTTTTGGTTACACTTACTGGTTGTTGTCTGGTCTATGAAACTTGATCCCATGCTCTTGTTGTGTCCTTGCAGCGCCATCTCAGCAACCTGCCCCTGTAGCTTTTTCTCTCAATTTTTCTTCCATCAATCTGACTTGGCATCAGCCTGACTCCCCAAACTCAAACGTACTCAACTACACTCTCATAAGGGACTGGCAGCCTGTGCACAGCATACAGCGTAGCTATCCTTTCAGTAAGTGTGCACACTGGATTATAACCTTCTCAATTTCCATCCATTTCGAAAGTCCTCTAAAATCCTTTCTCCTGTCATCGTTCTGAAGGTGCTGAATCATTCACAGACGTCAGCTTGTCTCCTTACACCAACTATTCCTACTGGCTAGTTACGGCTAATGTCGCCGGTGAGACAGTTAGTGCCACCTCTTACTACCAAACTTTAGGTGCACCACCTGAATTGGACCAGCTCCATTTAAACCTTGTGGGACGACCTGGCCCCACCGGCGCCAGCTTTCGTTGGAGCACTCCAAAGAATAAAACAGGCCCAGTGGAGAGGTAAGGATGTTTCCTGAGCTGAAAGTATTGCATTTATCCCAATACTTGTGCAGATATTTTCATCCTTTCAAGAAAGTGGAGTGAAATTAAAAGAAAGGAAATGATTTTTTTTTTTTTTGTCTCCCAAAGGTTTGTGTTGTCCTCCACAGAATCTTCCAGCAGAGCAGAGCCTGTCGTCCATTACACAGGTTTATCGACTGAGGCAGTGGCAAGTGGCCTAAAAGCCTTCACCCAGTACACTGTCTCTCTGGAGGTGGGTCGGAAAACAGCTCCTTTACAAAAAAATAAAATAAAAAATACCATTCATGGCTTGATCGGGGATTTTTGCTCTAAATTAGATATTTCCTTCTCTCTTGAAAGGCATGTTCATCTGGAGGCTGCACTTCCACTTCACCTTTGTCACTACTGACAGCCGCTGCCCCCCCACAAAACCAATCTCCTCCCAAGGTCACTGCCGTTGGACCTCACACCTTGTTCGCTTCATGGGAGCCACCCGCTCAGCCAAACGGTGCGTCATCTTGAACCACAACTCCACAACTGTAAAGTTTCACGACGGCCTCGCGCGCTGTTGTGATGCTATAGCGGTGACACAATCTCTCCATAAACGGACAGACTCTTAAACCTGTCTTTAACCTGAGGCAGAACCCGCTACGCATGGGCATGATAAAGCTTGTGGAAGTTTCTTCATCTACTACTTGTCTACTTCTCGAATTCACTCCAACAAGGTTATGGCAATGAAGGCATAATGAATTCCACCGCTTGGCAGCAATCTGAATTAGGTTGCATTCAGTTCGCGCCCTAACATTTGGATTCCTACAAAGCTACTAAACAGAAATAAAAAGAGAAGCGAATGAAACTTTTCTGCAGCAACATGTTGAACTATTCCAAAATTAGGACAGCTGATGGGAAGAAAAAGAGCTGTTTTGCAAATCGAGATGAAATTTGAACAGGGTTGATTTGCCCCTTCCATTTCTTCTCAATAAGCTCTGCCAATAACTTATGTTGGACAATTACCAGTAATTAATTGTTTTAACAGGCTATAGTTAATATTTGCGAAATTTGCAGGTCCACTTTGTCCCAGTTTCCTGTCACTACTGTATGCTCATTATTCTCATCAAGAATGACTAGGATGTGTGTGTCACTCAAGTGTTCCAAGACGCGGCCCCACCCACTCTGTTTAACGGGAATCCACAGAAGCGCAAGTGCCTTTGCTAAATCCAGAGGGCTTTGTGGTGGCTCTACGGCTCAGCGTCATACAAAGTCAGGGTTGCGCCCCCCCAGCCCCCCCACACCATACGTGTCTGTGTGGTTTCAGTCTTTCTCTGTTAATCTGTGTCATATAACACGAGTAACTTGTGCTCTCCTGGCTACCCTCACCTTCGATGGCTGTCACCTGCGCAGTTTATTAAGACTTAACCTTAACCCTGTTCATGATGTTTTTGACTCTGGAATCAAACATCAATGACGATTTGGGTTGGTGCGGACATCAAAAGGTCACTTTACAAGCCTCCGTTCAGTTTATGAATACAGCATATATATCGAGACCATATTTTGTCTTTCACATTTGTATGCTGTCCTCATTCTGAACGAGCTCTGCCATTTTTTCCACTGGAACAGCCCTATTAGAGTCGTTGACAAAGGACAAGTGCATGCTTCCCCTTTGAGTGCACAGCTGGACTTGTCAGTACAGGCCCTCACGGTGCCAAATATTGACCCTCTGTCGTGGCCTTTGACTATCCTTTTAGAGCATCAGCTTTTGTAAAGAAAAGAAAAAAAAAGGAAGCTAAAATTTCAATTTGCCATCACCATTAGAAAAGAGTCATGAGCATGCTTCATATGGTACGATTCATTTTATGATGACTTTTTTATAAATCGACAGTAGATTAGTGGGAAAAATTAGGCCCGTTGAGAAAGTGCCATCTGACTACGGTACATAGTATTTGAGGAGACTCGTTGAAGTCACGAGAGTTATTGTGCTGGGATTGATAATCTTGTAGTTTTGTCATGTGTCAGTGAATGTTATGGATGGAAGAGGTACCATGCAGCGCATAGCCATGACGAAAGGAGGGGGGGCAAAGATTCTGTCAGGGATGGTTAAGTATTCAGCAATAAAGTGTCTAGACAGGTTCAGGGTGCGCAGCAGTTATCCACAGGCTGCTTTTGAAGAGAAATAAAGTTCACGTTCATGCAACGTTACTCCCAACATGCTTCCCACCTACCTCACATCTGGCCTGCACTGTTAAATAGCTTGTTACGGGTTCAAGCCAAAACCTGATGATGCAAAGCATTTTTACGCCGCATACCACAACATTGAATCAGTGAATAATGATTGTTCACGATGTGCACATGTTTTTGTGATGTGCTGTCATTCCATCGGTAATTGTCAAAGCAGACTGGCAAGGTGTCCATCAATGTCGTTACATCTCCTGTATTTACGATGGATCACTTTTAATCTACGGCACATAACTTTTTAACTGCTTCTCCGCAGGAGTGATCACAAGGTATGAGCTGTTTTTACGAGGGCCGGTGGAGCCTCGCAGCCCGTCAACTCTGACTGGTGAAAAGAGAGTATTTGTCAGCACCGGCTGGCTGGATCCAAGCACCCCGTTTCAAGCACGGCTCATCAACGGGAGTACGGCTTCGCCCCCGGAGAGCAGCGCCATTGTGGCCGGTCTGCAGGCCTTCTCCACCTATCAGATGAGAGTCGTTAGCATCAATATGGCGGGAAATGTCACATCAGGGTGGGCCACCGCGCGCACAACGGAGGGAGGTTTGTACGCAATTCCTGGCTCTCTGCAGTTCTTTCACTCCAGAAATGGTTTCACTTTTTGTGTTTATTTTCTCTCCACAACATTTCGAGTCATTGTATTATAAAAACAAAAACACATAAAATTGAGCTGAAAGTGATATAATTACTTTAAAATTTAAATATTGTTATTGTTGCAACAATGAAATATTTATGGGAAATATTAAATGGCATTGGACCCATTCAGCTTTTTTTTTCACCACTGAAGCTGAGAGCTTTGCTTACAAGATAATATGAGCAAGATATCAGTCTTGAAAATTTGAACGAAATGGGGAAAAGTCCGGCAACAAGATTAAAGTCTTGGAATTACCATAATAGTTTTTTTTTTAAACAATAAAATCATTTGCATTTTCAAGGACAAAGCCATTTACGAGAATAAAGTTTGATGTTGACAAGAAAGAACTTGTAATTATAAGAGGAAGAATCACTTTTCAATGTTACATTTACAGGATGTTGTAAAGGTACATTGTTGTTTATTGTATATTTCACAAAAGTCACCATCACTATGGACAGTTGAAATTGGCTGTGTGATGGTCATTCGCTTTTTTCTTGCATTAAATAAAAAAATTAATTAAAAAAATTGAAATACTCTTGACAGTGAAAATAAAAATATGTCACTGGAATAAAGTTTCGGTGTAGTTCCTAATCTAACGTTCAGTTGTTATCTGTGTATGGCTGTTGCAGCGTTCTCTAATTTCAGTACAACTGTAATGAAATGGAACGCGGTGTATGAAAGCTCACCAGTAAAAACGACCCGCTTTCAACAGATGCAATAAAATCTGATTTTTATTTAAAAATAACACAACAGACTGTTAGCCATAATGTGAGCGAGAACGGGGGAAATGAGGGAAGAAATGAAAAATGTGCGAGCGTGTGTGCAATGTGCATGTGTGCTTTCTTAAGGGGAGGGGGGGGGGTACTCATTAAGGTATTTGAATTTCAAAGAGATGATATGGCTCATTAAGACTAAGCGATTGCCCCCAACATCTCTCTGAGCTACGTGTCTGGGTAATAAGCATATGATAACATCATTTAAATGTCGGGTGTGCGTGAGTGAATCTGCGCGTCTGTGTATACATGCTGTGCTACGTCGGAAAACCACATTGTGACCACATGCGCCACGCTCGTATCAGTAGTACAGATCAGCACCACTGAACAAGTGCACTTATTCCACAATATCTTTAGTTCCAGAGTTGATGACTCCTCCAGATGTGACCGCACTGTCCTCCACCAGTCTTCAAGTCACATGGAGCACTTCTGAAGGTCACGGGGTCATTGCCAGAGGGCAGGTTGTAGAATATCATGTCAATTTGCTGACTGAACAGACCAACAGCAGCTATGCTCCTCCAGTGATCAGCCAGGTACGTGTCATACGTTCTCCTTTATGTCATCGTGCGAAGGGCTCTTGTTCTGCTGCATGGATGAAATTGACATGCCTTTTTCTCAGGTCCTGCAGCGGTTCGGACCCTCAGACCAGCCCCTTTATATCGCAAAAGGGTTGAAGCCTTACCACGTGTACAACTTCACCGTCACACTCTGCACTAAGAAAGGCTGCATTACCAGTCTTGCAAAATCTGCCCAGACCCAACCAGCAGGTAACACCAAATCCTTTCAAAATGTCACGATGGTGTGTGCTCCTCATATGTCCTTCACCAAGACCTTAAGTGGCAGTTAAGGTATCCCGACATAGAGTGCATGGAGGACACAATATATTCGGCACCCGTAGCACACGAATAAGACCCTAAAAATAACTCATCCCATTCTACTACCGTTTGAGTGGAGATTTATTTATTATTCGATTAATGACATTGAATGCAGTCATGCCCAAAGTTGTCCATGCAAAGAGATCCCCAGAGAGAAGCAGATAGAAAAACACCCATGTGGTGACTGTTTTAAAGACACAATCATATTCATGACGTTTAGTTTAACGGAATAAGCAAAATATGTGATGTTCCCCTAACACAGGCTGAGGAATCGCAGTCAGCCTTCGTGGCAAGCAGAAGTAATGCACACTTCATCTTAAAATACACTTAAAAAAAAACCATCAATTACATTCATGTTCTTTTTCAACTTTTTTGCCATTTTCCACTTCCGTCTTGGCTCGTGGAAGTAAAAGGAATACATTAGCAGAAGAACATGCATGTGTGCGCGCGTGCACATGTGTGTTACTCTTATGTACTGTTGATCATTCCACATACTTTTCCATCTGTTCACTCGTGGACACTACACTTACTCCTCATTATAATTTTTTTGTTGTTTTGTTTCTCGTTTTGGGTGAGTAGACAATGGATGGGTGATGCGGACAAAAACAAGCTTTCATCTATAAATAGCAGCTCAGGGATTTCAGCTTTTGAGCGTCGTCTTAACAGCTACATCTGTCGACATCGCAATGTTTTCAGTCCATTCAATTCTTAAAAAGTCCTTCCTGTGCTTATGATGATGAATGATCCCCCATATTGTAATCGGTGGACTTTTTAAATGTATTTTTAATGGCTACATCTGTTGACACAGCCACAATGTTTGTTTTAAGCGATTCCAAAGACTTCTCTTGACTGTAATACAGTACAATACAATATGGCTTATTGTACCCAGTTGACTTTTTGAATGTATTTTTAACAGCCACATCTGTTGCCTCCGTTTTGTTTCATCCAACGCCAAAGATGTCCCTTGTTTCAACTCTAAGAAATGATAGCGACATATGCCGTTTGCCAGGTTTTTTTCTTTGTATCTCAAACAATTTGCATAGCATGTGTTATACCGTTTGGCACTTTATTCTTGGTAGTTTAAAATGAGATTCCTCCAGAAATGTCAATATTTAGATTATTCCAAAACTGTATAATGATTTGTGTATTTAAATAATTACTTTTTTCCTTTTTTTTTTTACTGTAAGAGTCACATACATCTTCGTATTGTTTTAAATACAGTGAATACAAAAAGTCTACACCCCCCCGTTCAAATGTCATGGTTTTGCGATATCAAAAGATTAGACCACAATAAAAAATTAAAAAGCTTTTTCCACCATCGATGTGGACTATACACTGTGCAATGCAATTGGGAAGGGAAAAAAATGGAAAGGATGAGGGAAATAAAACGACACCAACTCAGATAATAAGCACAGTATATATATATATACACACACACACACACACACACACACACTTAACAGCTACATCTGTCGACATCGCAATGTTTTCAGTCCATTCAATTCTTAAAAAG
>NW_017804971.1:561184-590120 GCF_001891065.2 Hippocampus comes
AAGGGAAGAAGAATGCATGACATTAGATATTCGCAGAATATATCAGAATAAAGTCTCTTCAAAATCTGATATGTGCCTGACGTCTGCCAATGCGTCAGCAGTGACAGACACATCGGAGCTAGAACATCAATGTGACAAATACACCACCGTGTCTCCACAAACAGTATATTAAATGACTTGCTGTAAGTCTTAAATAAAGTAAAAACTAAATACATCATGGAATACGAATTTAAAAAAACTGTATATTAGGCTTGCAGAATAGAGGTGTTTATATCGAAAAATGTTGTTGTATATTTTGGCGACCAAGGATGACTTCTGCAGTCATCTTAAAGGACAATTATCTTTCTGTTTACCGGCATCATTAGAGGGTTGAGCTGCTCAGCCAAACATGTTCTGCTTCATCTGAGAACATCAGCCAGTCTAACGCTCATAATTAATGACTGCTGATACTAATCGTGCGATTTGAGCGGCAAAAGCTTTTCTGTGGCATCCAAAGCGTGTTCACTGCCTTTTAGAAACGTTGTCCTTTTGTTATCCATATTTTTAACCCTGGGATGGGTGTTTGACTAAATTTACTTGATCAGCTTTGGGAAAAATGAATGATCAATCCTTTTTTTTTTTTTTTTTTTAATATGGCGGTGGAATCCATCAATCTGTTCTGATGGTAGGTTAATACTGTATAGTGTGGATGTTGCTCAACTTCGCATAGCTGATGTCATGTCTTTGGACTACAATCTACTCGAGTTAGCCTATCTTGTTAGCAATCAAGTGGTGGTCTCTATTTTGCCTCAGTTGCTTCAAGATTCAATGACTCGTCAACTGGGACCGGTACTGAAATGGTCGCCTCACGTTCACTCACAAAAAAAAAAAAAAAAAATCCCATTCCAGAGTAGGATGAAAAATAGACCAGCTAGTTTAGTATTGATATCGTCAAATCCCAATTCCACGTGAGAGGCTAGTTTTACAGGTACTCCGGGTCGCTGTTGCACTGGTGCTTCCCAAATCCTAATACCGTATTTTCCGCACTACAAGGCACTTCTTCAGTGAATGGCCTTTTTTAAAAATGTTCATATATAAGGCACACCGCATTATAAGGTGCATAGAATAGAAGCTCCTAGAGTGGCTGCGGTTACGTTAATGAATCCCTTAGTTGGAGCTATGCTAAAGGGAATACAATACAATGCAGCTTTATTTATATAGCACTTTCACAACCGCTGCAGCTGTAATAAAGCGCTTTACAGAACATTTAAAATGCTACGTCCATGAAATCAGCATATTGATCCATATATAAGGCGCATCGTATGATAAGGCGGACTGTCGGCTTTTGATAAAATTGAATGCTTTTAGGTGAGCGTTATAGTTCACGCTCCTTGTTAACAACCCATTGCATCTACTGTTCCCTTGAATGTTGTCTTCTGTAAACTGTGAACACTAGAAACCATGTTGTTATTTTTCCACTTTGTCCCACCCGTGCACAAAGAAAACTTGTTTTCTCAGAGTGGAATCCATTCCTCCCCTTCAGTCTTCTTCATAAAAGGTAATGGATCAGACAATCACTTTCAGACCGGATCTATTGTGGACCATCAATGTGTCAGCAGTCCTCAAACCATCACCCTCTTACAACCATCAATACTAATAGCATCATCTACAGACAATTATTCCCATCGAAGCGCACGGAACAGCGAACAAATCAAAGCCAAATTGGATTATGAATGTAATGCAGTGTAATGCCCCCTCGAGAGTCAATTGATCACAGAGGAGGGAGTCGTCAATCGTTGATGCCTTGTGGAAACCAAGCAACTCTGTGCACTGGCAATTGTGCCATTTGGATTCCCATCGTCTTTTTTTTGTTATCCAAACGCTTCTACAAACAAAGACTGTGACGTCCCGTTTGGATGGCTCCGAAGAGCTATTGTATTCCACTTTGAAAACAGTCATACTTTTTTTGGTTCTTATATTTTTCATAATTTATGATCTCTTTTCCAAATACGCTAATTAAGGGTGCATTTTCGAGTAAAGTGCTAAATCTTTGTTGAAGAATACGTACAGTGTGTGTGTGTGTGTGTGTGTGCGCGCTCCTTGTCTGGCCTTTGACCTCCAGTTATTGCCGCCAAATGAATTTTGTTTTTCAGAGTAGGTTGTTTTTCATAATATGCTTTTATTGTAATAAGAGAGCGCGCTTCCGCAAAATGATTCTTTTCAATCGTGATTAACGATGCTTCTTAATCCTGAATGAATCCGGGGGCACTTAAGGTTAGTATGGACCACAGTGAATCTTACTTTAGCTAAAAGAGGTTCATAAGGACATGCAATTAGTGCGCTGATATGAATACCCACTAAGTGCTTGTTTCCATAAACGCATGTTAGTCCATTCATCTTTTCTATGATGCACCTCGACAGAAAATTCCCATGATGTGACTTCCTACTTGTACTTTTATCGGTGAAGGAAAATGTGTGGAATACATTAGACTGAGAGAAATATCGGATTTAAATGGACTCTGGCTTTAAAACCAATCATGCAGTTCTCTCTCCTCATTTGTATTTCTTCGGTATTAGAGCCTGAAAGGGGCTGATTATAATGCATCCTCATATTTCAGCTAATCCAGATGTATTTCTTTCGCTTTCATGAAATGAAGAGAAATGAAACATCACAAACATTAGTTACCCACCCCCCCTTCAAATAAAAAAGAAAAGAAAAAAAAATACAAATAGCGGATGCCGGAACAAAATAGACTTGGATCATTTCCAGTCACTTTTAATACAGTACAGTGTTGCAGCACCACTGGAGTGACTGAGCAGGAAAGAGGGAAATGTTAAATGATACAAATTATTTTTCCCTAATTAATATGATTGATTGCCAGGCATTGATGTTGAGAGGAGAGGCGAGAAATGTGTGAAAGGAAAGTTTGCACAGACATCATTAGTTTTTCCCCCATTTAAAGATTAATCAGAAGAGGCTGGGCTCTTTAATTCTGTCATTTGTATATTTAATGGGCTGCAGCAGAATCTATGGGTGTAATTAGCTAGCTGCCGCGCTCTCATTAATACGCCGAGCTCTGATTAATGCCAGCAGAGAGCTAACATGACTGGAGTTATTCAGGTTATGTTGTCTCGATGATTACACACAACCTCGTCCGTTTACCAAGACAGAGAGAGCAGAACAAAAAACAACATGGCAAATAATACAGACAACTTAAGAGTTGAATGGATATTGTTAGCCATTTTAAAATCTCGTGTTGTCGCTGAAATATTCCAGAAATCTTGTGATAATCTCCAATGATGTCATCACCAATTGTGATAAATCCCCTTTTGGCGTTCATTTGGTAAAGTGTGAACTCAGCAACTGAATCAATCAGAATCTGTATTTTAAAAACAGGCAAGGGGTTTGTCTCGTTTGAGCCGCTCGAGTATTGTATGCAACCACCTATCGCGAAATGACGTGATACGTAAGCTTACATCAATTTTAAAAGCATTGTTTCAGTATTTATTGATGCCAGCATTTCATTTAACTTTACATTCATCTACAGCGCCACTGACCAATCATAGAAGAGCTCGCTCTCACATGTACGGTTGTTGCGATGCATTTTGCTTAGCATGGATTTTTGTTTGCGACCAAAGCAAGTGAACTCCATTATAGGTAAATGGTCAAATGGAGTGTGCTTCGATAGCTTCATCTCCACCATCTTGGTGCCCAAAGTGCTTTGCAAATTAAAATGAGGCTTCGGTGTCTTGCCCGAGGACACTTGGACAGCTGACGGTCAACTGGTGACACTTTGGTTCCTGAGCGACCAGCTCTACCAACTGAGGCACAGCCATAGGTGTGAAGGCACCCTTAAACACAGCACTTCCAGATACTTTTGTCTCTAGACCGTGATACGCCTTTTCCAATGATCTGACTCCCTGTCGAAAATACTTCCGCTGATTTTGTGCATGTGTGCCGCGCAGACGCCTGTCATGATGTGTGCTCAGGTCTGTTTGTTGATGGCTCCAAAGTGGTTGTCAGTGTGAAGTAGCACAAGTCCTGGGGGGAATCCCAGGGAAGTAATGCTGAGCACGAGCAAAGTGTTACTTAGCTGCTGTACATTTGGACCTTTCTGAGCATGTGTTGACAGTCTGTCTCTCCCTGTCGAGCAGATAAACACACAATCATTTTGATACGTGCCTGAAATGTTCCATTATTCTTACAAAAGCAACGGATTTCTTTAGAGCGAAGTCGAATAGATTTTTTTGAATAACCATATTCCGTAATTACCTCTGCAAAGGAAGCTTCCACCAAATTCCACAACACAATTAATCTGTGTGCTAATTTGTTTAGGATACAGCAATGTTTGAAAAGCTTTTAAAATGTTTGAAATTCTATTCAAGTGTGTTGTGATCATAGATTCATTTACTAATATAGGCAATTATGGGGAATTTTAGGGAAGCATCAATTATTCAAGAACGTGTGATCATTGCCGTATTGTCTTTTTTAAGGCAGAATTTATTTCACTGTTCTTGTATCACGTGATTCAACAGTGCAAGTGTACGTAATGTAGAGTCAGGTTGAGGAAAGAAAAAAAAAAACAAGATCCATAAATGTTGATGGTTGCTGTAGTAGGAGTGGTTCATTTGAAAATGGAAAAATCAAATAAACTGAAACGCAAAAAAGAAAAAAAAAGAGAGAGCGAGAAATGCCAAAGAGGTCGAGAAGAAAAAGGGGGGAGGTTGAAATCAAGGGGAAGAGATCAGAAGAGTGTTGCGGAGAAGGTTAAAAGGGGGTAATGTAATTGTCAGGTGTCTCTCATGACTTCACTCTCCTTTGCACTGACAAGGTCGCCAATGTAAATGACACATGCCTGCTTGATGCTCACAACGCATGTTCAAATGCAAGGAATTTTTGAGTACTTCTTCAATCTATACTGTGCACTCTCAACAACCGTGGTGATAAAACATTCAAGAGAGAAACAAGTCAATAAGGTCATGCCATAGTCGGCATAAAAATAATGTTATCCTTGAATGAAGTAAAAATGGCCGGTGAATTATGATTTTCTTCCAAACCAAATATTCATACTATCATACAATCTCTGGTATTGGTGCCTTCTCTTCATTTGAGGGACTACAAGTACAGAGAGTGGAAACACCAAAGAGACAAAGTTTGTTCCAAATCAAACAGGAACTTGTTTGCTTTCACTTTGTGAGCAAGCACCGTGAAGGAGAAGGATGGGTATGAAAAGTGAAGTGACGCATTTGAGGCGGAGAGAAGAAGACACACATCTTTGAAGGATTTTGGTTTTTACAGATAAAAGCAAGCGATTACAAGTAAGATGTGTTAAAATCGTGGAATCAAGTTTGTCCTCTGGGGCTCGTCCTCTCAGCTTCATGTTTTCCCAAAGTATCCTAGTGGTAAGATTATCCCCGACAGTTGGCTTAGAGAGAAAATGAAGTCCGCTTGGAGGTATGGTGTAATTGGGATATCGTGAACTTGATGGAGATGTAACAAGAAATATAAATGAATGTGTTTGTGGAGAAAAAATACAAAGTAGGAGGGAATTGTGTTCAATAGTCTTTATGTAACAGTTGTACAACACTTTAAGAATTATAAAAATCCTTCCGCTCAACTTTGTTTTGACGTCTCAATGTGGTTCAAGTCATATAAGATGAAATGAAATGTTTGGAGTAGACTATACGATTACTGTTGTGTCACAAAACTCTCACTATGCTCATTTTACTTGACTTCAGGTGTTGAATTGAGTTTCAAGACTCGCTCTTCGGATGGCTTGCTGCTCTGTGCCCTGTCTCCTGGAAGTCAGGAAGAATTTCTGGCAATTCAGATTAAAAATGGACGTCCCTACTTTTTGTTTGACCCTCAGGTATGGACATTTTTTTTTGGTTTTGTTTTATCACCATCACAAATAACAGTCAGAGAGAAGAATGAATGCTTTAGTTGCCATATATAACTGTTTCGTAGTTAAAAATCTAATTCTGCCCACTTGACATATTTGCTCACCTCCAACAGTCTTTTTTTTTTTCTGATCCACCTCCTCTCCACTCTTCTTCTGTCTCTTTCTGTCTTGTCTTCCCTCGCCTGCTCTCATCTTATAAATGTGATCTGTAGCCCGCTCATTGCGTTCTGTCAGGGAGATAGAGCGAGAGGCGGAGGGGTGTGGAGGGGGGGAACTTTAAAAGTGTGTCAACGTTTGAATTGGACTGCAATTAACTCATTCCCTGCAGTCACCACGCGTGAATACCAATTGCAAGCTAATTAAGCTTTGCACCCTTGTGTGCGCGCGCGCACACACACACACACACACACACACACACACACACACACACACACACACACACACACACAGCCTCTCTTCCCTTATCCATCCTTACAGACACATGTAGAGGGGTTGAGGAGTCAATGACTTGGATGATGAAAGCAATGATAGCAGATGATTGCGCACATTTCCATGCGGTCACCATCTAATTAGGCTCTCAAACAAAAACATGCACACAGCGCACACAGAACAGTATATCCCTTCCTCATCAGTGTCCATGCAGTACTTGGAACCAAATGTCTTTATCAAATTGTAGCTCGACTATTAGTCATATGCTGCATGATTGTGTGTGTGTGTGTGTGTGTGTGTGTGTGTGTGTGTGTCTTCTGCAACTCGGATGACTTTTTTGTTTAGGGTTAGTTTGGAATAATTAACTGCGGGAGGAGTCTCACGGTTTATTGGTGTTCCCCGAGTTACATCCAGCCTGGCTCATTACTTTTCCCTATTAGCCTGTTGCGCTCGCCTAATGGGATTACTACTGCACGGTGTGTAATTTAGCATGACCCGGGCAAGTGATATGATTATGAAGGGCCTACATGACAAACACGGCGGACTACAAGGTATAGTAGATTTCAACAAACAGCCACTGATGTTACATTTTGGCTGACTACAGGCACTTCTTTATTCCTTTGGAAATAGAGCGGAAAAGCACACTGGTGTTTATGTTCAAATATTTTCCGATACAAATGAAACAGCGTTTCGGAAAAAGCAGTAGGTTGAACAAAATCTCTTCCATTTTTATGCTGACAAAGCCATCGCATTTAAAGCTGTCAATGTTGTGCATCAAACTTTTTTTTAACACCCGAGTTATATAAGTATAGGTTTTACACTCTGGCAATAGCGCAACAGCTTCACATGTGACTTAAGAAGCTGTTAAAATAAGACCGCTAATATTTATAATCCAGCCATCAATGCAACAGATGGCAAAAAGTGCCTTAGTGAGCAAATTAACACCAATTTTCGGTGTGTTACACGTTTGTGCATGTCTTTCTTTTAAATGACGGCTTTTGATATTCCAAGCTGTTCATTGTCAGTTGTTGGTTCGGTTGATTAAAACTGTGCCATTGAAACTATTGATCTTTCTGTTGTCTGATTTCACATTTGAATAGTTTAGCCCCTTATCGATCACATGGAGTTCGGGCGGCAGCGCAGTTAATTCTTGTGATGACTTACTCAAGGGCACCAACACTTGAGAGTTGTTTAGCATTTGTTGAGTATTTAATTGGCTTGAATTTGGTCTGGTTGTGTCTCGCATTCACAGAGCGAGGGCGAGGCAGCGCACCACTTGCCGGCTGCCTTGTTAAGAGGAGCGAGCTATCCTTGGTTGTAAAGATGCCAGAGGCTGATGTACTTTGGCATTCATACATTTATTGAACCCATCATTAAATCTTCATCACTGTTTGTGTGGGCCTCTGTGCTGTCAGTGATTTTTTTTTTTTTTTTTTTGTGAGCACTGATCTGGCGCTCATGTTTTACTACATTCCTTGTGTCTAACTTACTAAAAGCTGTTTGCAACAATGTCGTCAGACTTAATGCAGACATCCGTCTTCAGCCACGCTGGAGTGTGCTTATGCTGATTTTACATGAATGAGCATGGATTGCAAGTGCCATGTATGCTGTTGCCCAATACTAGTTACACAAAAATATAGAAGACCTTAACTTGGTCAGAGTCTGTAGTTCTGGTCCATTACAGTATGACTTGTGCAAACTCACGTTTTTGGGTGGCTGACTTTGCGTGTGGCTGAGTTTGTGTGTGGCTAATGAGCAAAGCAATTAGCTAATATTGATTGGCCCCTGCTATCGCCATCTAATGACGACAGTATACACACGTTTTACTTTTCAGCCTCTTGTTCAAGAAGTTGGATGACCCAAAGAGTTGTAAGTCTTCCCTTATGCTGCTGTGCGTAGGGCTCGGCGGTGGCTGTGAGTGCACAAGGGGACGGGGGGCGTCACTACAGCGATGGAAAATGGCACCACATCATAGCAACCAGGCGAGGGGCCGTGGGAACAATCGTTGTGAACAATCAATACAGAGGTAACGCATTTATACTGACCGCCGCATGTATTGCCTGTTTGTGTGGGTGTGTGAGTGTTCATGCAAGTGTCCATACATGCAAGTCCGTTAATGTATCTAGCGTAGGAGGTAGAAGTAATTGTGTGTGCCTGCTTCATTGTGTGTAAACTTCCCAGTTGTTGAGGTATTAACCAGGTTAATCCCGGCTGCTCTTTGAGGAATCTGGGGAGGAAACTACTGCTTTAGACACACACAAAACACACACACACACACACGCACAGAAACTCATTTTTCTGTCTTGCTCTCACATTTTCAGTGGTATGTTAACTTCAGTGCTTCATGTCTTGTAATTCATTAAAAATGAAGCAGATTTAGCATTGGTTCTGGTTAGTGTGTAGCATGCTGCCACTTCCAATTTTTTTTTTTCATTGAAGAAATTTCAAGTACGCCGATATGAGAGCTGGGAATTCCATGGTGACTTACATTACAATAAATCCTGTCGCATATTGCGAACTGTTGTGTACCAATAATTTCACAGTACAGTCATAATTAATACATTTGAAGAAAAACAATTCTCACAATTTCTTTGCGACCGGAAAACTTTTTTTCATGCAAAATATGCTCAAACTTCACCTCAAGTATTTGGTGGCAGAAAATCATAAAGCGATATTTGATGATCGGGTATCGACGAAAACCATACGATAGCTCAGGATGTTCATACTTTGTGCTATTGGTGATATCTTCACTGCATTTGATGCCCTTAAAAAAAAACCCAAAAAACATGTTGCTCTCTTTCCATTTGTCCGTCAAAACTCTCCAAAATGCGCATACGCTCAAACTTGGAATCTCGCTCTACTATACCAGGCAGTTCTTCAGCCTCTAGCGGCAGCACTATAATTGGCGAGAATACAGGACTGTTCATTGGAGGACTGCCGGAAGCTTTGGCTCTACAACGGAAAGATTCCGGTGAGTCAATCTCCACCCACTCTTGGAATATGAATAGAATTTGCACGGTGTCCATTGGCATTTTGTGGGCAATAATTACAAAGGGTTTTCTTTGTGTTTTTTAATGTACTTGTGTCCTTGGAAACATCTGGTCATCCTTAGGTCAGGGCTTGAATTGCATCTGAACTGCATGCAGAACTTGGCTGCGTATTTTAGGCATAGAAACCATGTAGTAAAAACCTTTTAAGAGTGACAGGTGAAGTTTTGTTTTGTTTTTTTCTGTTCTTGTCTGTGCTCACCAGGGTCTGCCCGGCTGATGCGACGGGGTTTCTCTGGTTGCCTGAGGGACGTGCGTTTCAAGATGACTGACAGCCCCTCGGAGCAGTGGAGATCTCTGGACTGGACAAAAGCCACAAATAAAATGTCAGCCTATGAAAGCTGGGAGGGCTGCCCGATTCATACGCTGGACGGAGCCCATTTTCTGGGTCATGGTAGGACACTGTTGATTGTTTTTGATAATACGACAAATTTGGAGCCTGAGAGATGTTATCGTTATTGTCATACTTGGGGAAGCAGAGATTGGCAGGTCAGTCGGATATTAAGTGGGCATGTCACAATTTCGTTTGGGAGGTTAACATTTAGTGTATCTCCTAATATTTCCATGCTATTCCCTCTTGTGTTTAGGTTACTTGGAGTTAAACAAAGATGTGTTTAGTGGAGGAACGGAATTCAACATCTCAATGGAGTTTAGAACAGACCAACTTAATGCACTTTTGCTCTTCACGTACAACACAGAGACTCGTGACTATATGCTGGTAAGTTGTGCCTCATTGAAGTATGTTTTAAAATAAATCGGATTTGGAAATAATGCGCAACATGGTGATATCTCTCGGGTTGGTGTGTATGTTTAGGTGGAGCTGAAGGGCGGTCTTCTGTCATTCCTTCTCTCCACCGGAGGTCACGTGACCGAGCTTAGCATGTGGGCAGGGCTTAGCTACTGCGACGGAGGATGGAAGGTGCTCGCACTGGCGAAACACGGTTCACTCATCTCGGCCGCAGTTGATGGCTGGGCAGAGGAGGCAAGGGGAGCGGGAGCAGCGGGAAGGCTTTGGGTTGACTCACCGTTATACCTGGGTGGGGTGCCACCTGAACTTAAGCACAAGGCTCTGGACATCCACAGTCACAGACATGGTGAGATATGTGTCTGGCCCAAAGAATCGGACAAATTAGATCTCCATCATTTAATTGTATTGGTGTCTCTTTGCATGTGTGGTGTTCATTTTTGGATTCATTCAAGTGGACTCTCATGCCACATAAGGGAGATCTGCAGAACTTAATGATATCCAATCAAACAGAAATAATAATACTCCGACAGGCATTCATTTGCTAGCAATAAATTCAGCTCAGTCCATAAGCCGCAGTTTCGCAAATAGTGAACAGTTTTTCAAGAGGGGCTTCGAGCTGTTGAGTTCCACTCCTAGTTGAAGTTTACTGTCAAACTAAACATCAAACAAAGAAAATTACAAGTTATGTACTTTAGAAAGTTCGGCCCCCTCTTGCTTAATGCTGACACAATAGAAAAAAAATAAAACATCGACGTGCCAACAGTTAGCATGAATACTTGCGGTGTTGCAACCTTTAATGCAGTAGATATTTGAATAGAAATGGCGTAGCAACACGAGTAGACAATATTGCAATATTCACGGGTAAATATACTTTATCCTCCACAGAAAATGAAAATCAGTGCCTCTTATTTACTTACTGAGCATGGTGGCGACTTTCTTTCATTTCATTCGTGTGCGCGCATGTGTGTGTGTGTGTGTGTGTGTGTGTATATACAGATATTATACTCCCTCCCCCCCCCGATAAAGCGGCAGTACAATGAAAGAAATTCAATCAAATCATTTTGCACAAACTGCTTAATTCTTTACATTCTATTTAATAATCATATTACAGAATGGTTGTGTATTGTACAATTTCATAGAGTGCACATTACAACCGTTTTATTTTTATTATTGTTGTTGTTGTTATTATTATTTTAGCTGACCAGAACATATTAATTGTATTTCCATTCATTTAAATCGTGAAAGTTGAATTGAGAGACCTCTGTTTTCAGTGACTTGTTTGGTCACGACGCGAATTTGTGAAACTCGTATCTTAAGGCACCACTACGCAGGTAGATCTGTGCTGTCAACGTGCATGGAGCTAAATCACCAAGAGTGTGAGTCAGTGAAGTTCTAGAGCAATTGTGTGGTGAAGTGGTGAGTATGGATACATGAACAGAAAATTGTACTTTGTACTTTGTCATGCTAAACCAGGAGAATTACTTGATGCTCAGTGAATACTAGATGACGACTTGATAAACGAGGTGCGATATTGAGACAGAAACTTTCTTCTCATATCCTTTTCTCCTTCTCCTCTCTTTCTCCTTCCCCTCCTTCCACCCTCGCAGGCTTTGGAGGTTGCATAAGAGGCCTCACCATTCAAAGTGATAAAACAAGCCCTCCTGTCAATCAAAGAGTTAATCTCTCTGTAGCCTCGGGACGCTCTGTTAGAATCTACCTCGATGGCTGTCCGAACAGTGAAAGTCGTTACAACTGCAGGGGCAATGATTCGGTGTTGGCCTTCACTGGTAGAGAGACACATGCCTTTGATTACAGTCTGCAGCCATTCACTGGTAAGAATTGCAAATCATCTTTTTCATCAACTCGTTCTGTCTGACCCGTCGACTGTATAAGATGAGTGCATTTGGGAAGCATGATGTCACAGTTGCCCACAATTACCAGAGAGTCTCCTCAGCGGAATGTGAATTACTGCGGCGAACATGTGAGGCATGTTTTCCCCATGCATATTTCAAGGTCAGCAACTCTTTGGACAACCGCAACAAAGTTTGTATCGCATACATGTATTACATCAAAACAAATAAATGGAATACGAGGTATGCACTAAGCCACTCCGGATAAATGCTGTAGCTTTATAGGTTTGATGTACTCCCTTGGTCCTCTGAAAAACCATCTGAACATCAGGCTTTTTTAGCATGACATTGCTCTATAAACATTACTGAGAGCGGAGATTTACGCGGCTTTCACAGACGGGGCCCGCACACATCCACACATTTTCCAAAATTACACTTGACCTTGTGTGCGCTGTAGGCGGAGCGCTGCACTTTTTACTTTGCTGTGTTTTAAAATTGAAAATGCAAATTTGAATGTGTGGGGCAAAGTCAAGGTAAATGAATATGAAGCTCACCCAGAAGGCCACTGAATTCTGTCCAGTCAAGCGACACGAAAAGGAACTGCGAAAGTATAGTGCGGGATTTCTGGCAGCAGAATGACTCATATATTTTCACAGGAAAAGACAACTAGGTGCAATCAAATATGTGGCATGTTCTCTGTTCAGTTTTATGATCAACAATTTTAAAGTGCTGCTCAGGATCAAGGTATATGGCATCACTTCAGGATATATTCTGAAAATATTTAGATTTTACGTGTCGTCGACTTGCGCTCCTAAACATCGAAAACCTTTAATTAAAGGGGATTATTAATGGAGGCTCTTCACTGTGCCTCCTTAAATGTCTTTTCGCATGTTATTTTTGTGTAAAATGGGAACACTTCTGTCTCCTGGATAAAAGATATGAACAAGTCTGCCTTTTTATGAATCAACGCTACACCTTTAGGTACGCTGTGCTTTCATCAGATAGATAAATTCCCTGTAAGCATACCGTGGCTTCTCTCCATGCGACACACTTGGGCCCAGAGTTGGGATGAAATTTGCTCAGTTTGGTCAGTTTTGTCACTAAAAGTGAGCAGATAAGAGAGTCCGATGCGCGTCCCAATTAATCTTGTTATGTATCCGTCAGCAGTCACATCATCCATAAAACACCAGTGAGCCCATTCAATTAGCATCCATATATTCCAATGTCATAGCCCTGCCTCCATCATGTTGGGCACATGATGCTTTCGATCATGGGATTAAAATAAATAAATAAATATATATATATATATTTTTTTTTTCTACGAGCACAAATAGGACTCCAGAATTTATTTACTTTGCTCTCCAGTGATTCAATGTGCTCATCCGTTTTGTATCTTGTCAAAATTCTTTACTGTATTTAGATTCATGAATGCATATTTTTGGATGATTCAGTGAGTTTTAGCAAAAATTTTTGTCATGCACTTTTTAATTAATTTTTTTTTTTTTTCGATCCCAATCCTAAACTCATCCTTCCATGTTCATTCGCACCCGAGAATACTTGTATCGGATCATAGCTCTCGGCGCAGGAGGCTGGGCGGCCTCGCCTTGGCAGAGAGTACGCAGCTGCGGCAAAGGTAAGACACGCTGCTCCATCTAAATTGTTGACTTGATTTCCATTCACAAATTCTCCACCAAAAACGTTTTGAGCCCTTCCGTGACTTAAGGCAATTTGGAACCGCTCCCACCTGTTGGCGTTTCTCAAGAGATTTGGGATGAAAAAGCACTCCAACTTGTACAGTGTGTGAGTTTCATCCAGGGCTCGTGATATTACACTTGCCTGACGCTATGAGAGATTGATAAAGCCACCATAAAGGGCATCCCAGTAAAAGGCTGTTAACCCAGAACGGCCCGGGTTCTCCCTGGTGTAATATAAAGCTGCTCATTAGTAGTGAACGATACACTGGTAGGTCTGGTGTGCTGTGACCACAGAGAGGAATGGAGGGGAGGGAGGAAGGAAGTGCTAATAAATACATTAAGAAGCCAGAGAAGAGGCGAGGATGGAGGATTGAGAGGCAAAGGTGAGAGCTTACCGAAGGGGGACAGCAAGAATGAAAATGGAGGAAAAATCTGCAGAATGATTGAGTAATCAAGGCAGGAGTGAAAGTGGAGAAATATTGGCATGGTGAGGAAATTACTCTCCGGTCATAAAATAATTTGTGAGTCGAGAGATATTTTCCGCACTTCAGACAGAAATGATAAAAGGTTTGCTGCTTGGCGGCGTATTAAAGAGAAAAAAAAGTTATACACTGTGTTCAGTATTCTCTTAAAGTAGTTCTGCTCCACATTGTAAATCCTCCAGCACCAGAAATAGACGAAGACTAGTGGCAGATGTACAGAAACACAGAGAGATAGATGGAGACAGGAAGTAAAGAGGATGCGGCTGTTTTGACAGTCGACGCTCCCACTGGCATCTTCCGCAAGGGAAGGAGAGTACGGCTGAAAAGGAGAGAGGTTGATTATAGTGAAATATAGCCCAGAATGAATGGGTGGCTGCATTAAATCAGCGCTGAAAAAGTTACTACTCCCATAAATAGTATTTATGCTAATGGGAGGCATGATTTAGTGGGCCTATTAAGGCATGTAAAGATGGGGGAAGCTTTTACTTGAACCTCTTGTACGTCCAACCTGTTGTTTTGCCTCGTTTTGATATATTTTCTGTCTTTGTACATGATTCGCTTATCCCACATACATTGCTCTGTGGAATATGTCCTCTGGATCAGGGGGGGAAAAAGTTTTTAGACAAACCTTTTAATTATATCCCACCAAGATAGATTAAAATTGAACCGTCCCTTTTAAATTTTAAGATTGTGTTTTGAACATGCTTACACGGTGTGCTTACACTGATTTCACGAGTCAAGACACCCATTAGGTAAATGTATAGATTTTCATTTTGTGGTGAATTTCCAATTGAGCAGTCAGGAGAGGGACTGATTGGCCGATTTTGCTTTACTTTTATTTCGCCCCAATAATTTTAGCTTCTCAAAAATACAAACATTTGATCAGACGTCCTTTTCCTCTCATCAAATAACTGGCTCTATTTCTTTCACTTCCAAGTACCGGACTCCGTTCCACCGCCCACTGCAATGCAGATTCTCAATGGCTTCAGTGCCAAGGTGAGCTGGGCTCCACCCACTGGTGATGTCAGAGGTGTGATTGACAGGTATGAGTTGCGAGCCTACCGGAGAGAGCAGCCAGCGGTGCCTCTGATCAAAGCCATATACCTGGCTAATGGAAATTTCACAGGTAAATACCGCTGAGCAATAAAGAATATGAACAAATGTATTATTGTTATTATTATTATTAAAATAGACAATGTTTGGGTTTGGGGTTTCAACAGTCCCCACTTGTCTGAGTTACAACTTGCAATCTAACTGCATTTTTCATGATCATTATTTTTTAAGTAATTATTTACATGTTATTTTAAATATTGGAACTACACCCCAACTTTCACAACTAATGTAATAACTTTTGTTTTTTTGCTGAGCATGTTCTTGCCACAACTTTTCTTTCATATCGGCCCTGGGTAAAAACACATCGTCGCTGTCCTTTTTACTCACCGCATGCTCTTCCTGACAAAAACAGACACTCTTGGTTGCATGCAAACCTGTTAATGTCTCCTTGGCAAGCCCCCAGCATTTGCAGACTGTCTTCATTTGGAGCGAGACACTCAACACTATCCCCGTGATGTCATACATTGGCATCGCTCCTTCCAACTCTCTCTGTTTTCGATCTTTCCCCGCCTCATCTTCAACACCGACGATGATGATGGCGTCCGCTGCTGCTATTCGTCCCCCATCTCGTCCACGCTTCCATGTCTCCAGGCAAATATGAAGATGAGCTCGCCCCATCCCAGTCGTTCTCAATGTCTCCTGTATGGCTCCACGTCCCTCCCCTCAGTCTTTGCCGAACATAATGTCCAAGCATGATAAGGCTTCTTGTTAATTTATGATGGCCCCGACATCTGACTGCGGAATCACACCGACGGCTCGAAAACACAGAACGCAAATGAGGGTGTAATGGCAGTGGAGTGGGGCCTCGGCCTCTAATTGAATTAAAAGACGGGCGGCAAAGAGAGAGAGAAAGGGTGAGCGAGGCTCTATCAGACAAGTAGAGGTTGACTGACGATGAGTGGGGCTAACAGTGAAAAAGTGGATGGGGACAGAAAAAAGACAATAAAAAGGACACTCCACTTGCCAACTGCAGTACTTCTACATAGCAACAGCGTCACAGAGAGCTGATGACCAAAGTACCTGTTTACATCAGCCTCAAGAATAAGGCGCCGAGAGGGATAGTGAAAGGCTTTAACTTGGGCACGATCAAATTCAGATGCCATCCAGGCCTTGCTTTAAAACATTTTTAGAACTTAAGAAGCCTTTTGGGTTTAAGGTGAAATATATTCAGCAAACAAAAAGAGCCCAGTTGCCTTCATTCAACTTTTGTGATAAGATTTCGCAAGCCACCTAATACAAAAGTCTCCAAAAACAATCAAACAACGGGAATACCGAAACTGGACTCATCTGATGTCATGAGCGACAAGGTTTGTTTTGAATGAATTTCATGCATGTGATGACGCCACACCTTGAATATTTCTTCTGAAGACACACAAAGTCCTTCTTTAGGTGTTCCCCTATTCATGTGCTGCTGGAGACTGTGACCTGATGGTCATTTGCTTGCGCTTAAAATAAATAAATGTATGATTTCAATTTTTCTAAATGCGCATAGATTTTTAGATTAAATGTGTTAATTCAATGCATTTATTTACAAAAATTTCAAGGTTAGGGTTGGGCACCTGTTCTCTCGGAGTGATCATCGGAACTCTTACCCCAACCTCAAAATAAAACCAATCCTCCTCTTTTCCAGGTGTGATGTCCGGTCTCACGCCGTCCACTCAATACGTGATCACTGTAAGCGCTTGTATGGTGACTGGCTGCACAGAGAGTCTGGGCAATGAGCACTCTGATGTTACTGATTTGAGATCAGTCCTCAAAACCCCCGAAGAAGGTACAACAGTGATACGAGCACACTTTAATATCACATTTCTTTCTCTACCGCTTAGGACTAGATTTTTACTTTCCAAACACTTCACCGTAGTGGCAAAGATGTAGTGCGTATACACTACACTCCCCTCCAAAAGTATTGAAATGGCAAGGTCGATTCCTTTTTTGTGTTTTTATACTGAAGACATTTGGTGTCTGATCGAAAAAAAAAAAGAGAGAGAGGTAGAGAGAGAGAGAGTTCTAGCTAGCGAGCTAGCACGTCCGCCTCACAGTACAAAGAAGCAGGGTTCAATTCCAGGCCCTGGCCTACCTGTGTGGAGTTTGCATGTTCTCCCCGTGTCTGCGTGGCTTTTATTCAGGTACTCCGGTTTCCTCCCACATTCCAAAAACACGCACGGAAGGTTAACTGAACACTCAAACTTGTCACTCGGTGTGACTGTGAGTGTGAATGGTTGTTCATCCATGTGTGCCCTGTGAGTGGCTGGGGACCAATTCAGGGTGTGCCCCGCCTACCGCCTGAAGACAGCTGGGATAGGCTCCATCAGACCCGTGACCCTCGTGAGGGTAAACAGTTTCAGATAATGGATGGATAGAACATATGAAAGATAAACATTTGTAGTTGTCAGAGGAAAGAAAAAGAAGAGTGACACAAGAAGGTGTGTCAGCTACGAATGAAACAAACAGGAGCAGGATAATGAGGACGAATACAGTAGAAGGGATGAAGCAGGATTTAATTAGACACTTTACAAGTGAGCAAAGGACATAGGAGTCTAGTTATGTCGCTTTCATGAGTGGCACAGTAAAGTACTTCTTTTTTTTTTTCTCCTCTCTTTTTCTTAGTCCCTACATTAGTCTGCTGTGGGACGAGCATGCCTTGTTGGGGGGATAACATGACAGTTGGGGTCAGTGCAGGTGTAGCAAAAATCAATTTCAAGTAAAAGAGGGGAAAAAAAGATTCGTATTGATTCACCCCGAGCCTTGAGTTAAGATATTGAATGGTGTTAGAGACTAAACATATCCAAAAGTATAAACACAAAAATATTGAACTGACTTTTCCTAAGGCTCATGAGCATATTTCAACATTTGTAATTTGGGTTGGAAATATCTTTTATGTCACTAGTCCCTGAACTTTCCTAACGCAAGTTGTAATTTTCCCATTTTTTTATTTTTATTAACGTGCTCATAACCATATGAACATATAGATCTTCCTTTATCCTCAGCTCCTGATGGTGTTTTTGCTCCAAGTGCACTCTCATCACCCTCAGCTCTGTTCGTCAACTGGAAAGCTCCAGCAAGGTAAGTATACATAATTTCGTCATCTTTTATTTACAATTTTTTTTTACCTTTTGATTATTTTCCTAAATGTATGAAGTATAATTTTATAGCATATAAAAGCCAATATTTTTTACAGTATTAACTACTGAATAATGTCCTTATACAGCCCCCATCTCACTTTTTTTTTTCTGCCACTGATAGGCCCAATGGTGTCATTACGGAATACCGCCTCTATCAGAATAACCAAATGGTCTACAGCGGAGAGGAGGGACACCACAACATTACTGGTACCCAGAGAGCGATAATGCACGTGTGTGTCTGAGTGCGTATGCATATCTCAGCCTCGGGACGCAGCCCTAGCGTAAAAAGAAAAAGGGGGGAAGAGTGACGAAAAGCAAAATGGCGAAGGTTATTTGCATTTGAAAGAGCAGAACGGGCATCGCTGTTCTTAACATGGGAATAGCACTTGAAAATACACATGCTTGAAACTGCGGCGGCGGAGAAACAAAGAACACTCCATAGCGGCACGATTGCCAACACACAGTTTGCCTTGAAAAGGTACACGAGAGACTGAAAGAGTAAAAAAAAAAAAACACACGCTCCACCACTGAGAACTTTAGATGCAAATCGACATCGGGAGACATATACAGTATTTATAACTTGCAGAAGCTCTCATTGGTATATAAACACACAACAGAGATTGAATTTAAATGTATAAATCCATCTCTTTACATTGTACAGTGTGTGTGCCGGTGTCTGTTTGGGTCAATGAAGGCAACAAACGTATCATTCATACCGGTTTAATAATGTGTCCGATGTTCACTCTGATTGGAAGGATTGCGAGCATAGTAATTATACGCTATGCAAAGGAGGGGCAGCAGGCAAAGAGAAATGATCGCAAAGTAAACCAGGAATATTCGGCCTGCGCAGGTTGATTGTGGAGAAGAGATTGTGTGGAAAATACCCACTCGCACAGGACACTTGATTAGGTACACCTACAATACAACGAGAAAATTCTTTACAAAGCCAATTATTTTTGATTGACAGTTGTATTTTTTGTTAAATTATTAATTTCACAATATGTTGATTGCCTCTTCCAATATCGTGCTTTTTGTTTGTTTGTAGTGGAATTACTATTTGAGTTTAAAGAATATTTTTGAAAATGATTAATTCAATCAATTAATTTTGACAAAAATTCTGAGGAATTTTATCATGCTGTTGTCATATTTATGAGTGAAATACGATGACATCCACCACACACATTTGCGGATCACAGAGTCTGTTTGCCTGCTCCTCGATCAAATACGGCAAAATCTCGTTACAACACCCGTGTTACCGTTTTGAACTGTTTTTAACTTTTTTTTTTCCCATCAAATTTGCAGGTGTAAAGGGCATTACAGCTTTTGCGTTTTCGGTCTTATGACTGCAGGTGTACCTAATGTTGTGGCTATTGGGTGTAGCTTTCTCGCCATGCTTGGATTCGTTTCATGAAACGATGCCATCATTCATCCTCCCTGTCTGTTTCATGCTGCCTCGCTGTGCATTTCAGGGCTTGGCGTCTATACCGCTCACGTCCTGCTGCTGTCTGCATGCACTGCTGTGGGATGCACCAACAGTTCAAAGGTCACCATGTTGACCTCTCAGCTTCCTCCCGGGCCGCTACTAACGCCAACCCTGACCTTGCTCGACTCACGGACCATTCTGGTGGAGTAAGTGCTCACTGTCGTTCTCAGAATTCGACATTACACTGCACGAAAGAATGGAACAGCAATGAAGGCATCTCGTAGATGCGCATCAGTCGCACATTCTGCCGAGGGAGGGAAAGGGCAGCAGCGCTCGGGTGACCTTCTGAAGTTGTGTTTACCATGCAGAATATTCACTTGACACACTACACTTGACCTTTCGTCTCTAGAGGGAGGAAGATAAATCTCTTACACCTTTTACCGTCCTGGTCATTTGAAAATGTCGCTGGACAGTGTGTACGTGTTTACGAGCGTGGTGTGTTCACAACAAGCTGTAGTGTCACAGAAAGAAATGAAAAAGACTTGCAAAGGGAAACACGACGCCAATACTGGCTTCTTTCTTCTACATGACTTACCAGCAGCCGAATTGTGAAGTTTCGCAAATATTTAAACACAAATCCCGTTCATTCAAGATGACTTGCATGATGACATCAAGGTCGGAAATCATCAAAGGGCGGATTGTTTACATACGGTGCTTAATTGTATGACAGTTAACAACTTAAAATGTTGATTAAGACTTTCATCGGTTCCAGCAGTTACCTAATTTTTTCTTTGTGTACGACCCATCTCTCCACAAAGATTCTGTAAACATAAAACTTCTTGGCAAATCACAAAACACTTTCCTGTAGAAGGTCTTCCCCCTCCGCTGCTTTTAAAAACATACGAGCTATACGTGTATCTTTTGTCTAGTGGTGACGGCTTTGGAAAACAAATTGTAATATTTCATCCTTGGTAGTAGTGCCATCCATGCACCGGTGTAACATATTGTACTGTGAGTATTGAAACTCTTTTCAGCTATAAATTCACCTGCTGTGGGAAGGAATTTGTATTGCCTTGTTAGCACGTTGGCAACAGGCAGGGGTTGAAAGATCACATGTGGTCAATATTTCCCCATTGTCTACGAGAAAGGCTGAGGAAGACAGAAATGTGCAACATCTATGAGAAAAATGAAGAGAGCGAAAGGGGTAAGTGATTAATTGAGAGCTTGACGGGGAGGGGGGGAAAAAAGAGGATGCAAAAAATGCAAGAAATGGAAGGAAGCGAGGGTGAGAGATTGTGAGAAAGGTTGAGGGAGGCTCCGCGATGGGGATGAAGCGATATCAGCAGATTTATCCTCTGCCCTCACATCACAATGCCTCACACAAATACATTCATGAGTGCACACAATAAGATATTTGCACAGAGAAATGCGAGCTTTCTGAAACATCAAGCTTTTTCAATATTATTGCTGCGCGTGTATGCTTTTCTGAATGAATGGCCAAACATTCTCACATACTCTGTCTTGTTGAACATCTTCCCAGAAAGGAAACTGTTTATACAGTGGGGAGGGGGGGGGATTCTACTCACCCCTGTTCCAAGGCCAGGATTTTGTGATATAAAAAAAAAGAGACTTAGATGTTTCCAGCATTAGTGTGGCCCTACAACCTGTAGATTAAAAAATATAATTTGAGAGGGGAAGTCAAAATGAATGACTGAAGTAATGCGGTGGCACAAGTATGCACAACCTCCTTTAGCAGGGATGTTGTGATCAGATTTAATCAGTCGCATTTAAACAAAAGTTAGAAATTGGAATCAGCCCACACATCTTTCTTAATTTCATGCACAAAATTTTGTGGGCGTGACAAAATGCAAACCAAAGCTTTTTGCGATTTCCTCGGCTAATCATACAGAATGCTTGACTCGATGATTTGAAAGTGCAAATTTCACAGTCTCGCAGTCTTTCGAAACACTTATGTGGGTTCTTCTTTGCGTCACCAGGTGGTCTCGCCCCTCTCAGGTCAATGGTGTTCTGCAGTTCTATGCCGTCTTCGTCTCACAGGATGGGGCAGAGCCCACCGTCGTCCACAACAGTTCAAAACTCGTTGAAGAGCACACGCTCCGCAACCTCACTCCTGGCACGGCCTACGCCATCACAGTGGCTGTGAGTCTTTGGATCCTTATTTTCACCCACCTCTCTTGAATTCTTGAGTGTGTTTGTGTGCGCACTTCAGGCTTGCACAGGCGCTGGCTGCACCCGAAGCCCCTCTGCTCAGGTTGTCACAGAGGAAAGCACGCCAGAGAATGTGCCAGCCCCACTGGTCACCCCTTTGTCCCCACATGCTCTCAACGTCAGCTGGACCGCTCCTGATACTCCGAACGGTGAGGCGTGCAAGTCCTTTTTGTCATATATCCGGATGCATGCATTGCTAATATGAACCAAACATACATATACATTTTGCAAACAAAGTTTTCCCCTCCTAGACTCCATTAAATAGTTTTGGCATATGTTGTTGTTTAGAAAAAAATAACAAATGAAAGAGAACATCATGAGACTTAAAGGGTGAAATTCAGTGCATCAGTGTAATCATGATCCCGTCCATGGCAGAACAAACAGGTACAAGACCTCAGTGTTGTTCAGATCGACCACACATGAGGGCAAAAAACAATGTTAAATAATAATCATATGAATATGCATCGGGGTTGAAGTAAGGAGAGAGAGAAACCGAGAGGATTGTGAATCAAGGAGGCCGTACAGTGTCATGCAGGAAATTGACGGCACACTCGGAGCGAGAAGAGCGCGCCGTCTCCCTTTTCTCCTTTAAGTGGAGGCAAAGTGCTCCCTTTTGACTGAGAAGAGAACTGCAGGCTGGAAGGCCTCCCCTCACAGCCTCTCTCCTTGTCTCCCCCTCTCCCTCTGTCCGTTACGTTTTAATTCCATTCAATCTACCCGCAGTGAATTAAAATGCATTGTATGCCACCGACCTGCCTCCTGTACTTTGAATGAGAATTGGGGGCCACGACACCACAGAATGCTGTTCTATACGCGCGAGATTGTAGATGCAGTCATACATCGTCCGTGCAATATTCTGAAATTCCAGTTCAATTAGATTCAAACGCTTCCCATGTTGAAGAACTTGAGACAAAGATGGAAGCACATTGTGAGCTTATATTTTTTTTAAACAACCGCCAGTATTTCTTCATTTTTGCCATTTGTGTGTTATAAACACGATGAAGCAATGTTGTTGTTGCAACTTTCAACGAGTTACTCGCATGCTTTGTTTGGCATCGTTTTTACGCTGAATGCCTTTCCGGACACAACCCACCGATGTGTTGTTTTTTTTTTTTTTTGTTTGCTTGTTTATTTGTTTGTTTTAAATCCAGCACGGACCGCAGTGCCCAGTATACAGCCTCGGACCGGGACTCAAAACTGAGCTATCCGCTTCAAAGGCAGCAGCATGTACTCATAGGATTGCGCAATAAATTACTTGAATGCCTGTCGCAAATATTCAAGGAGAGAATCTCCAACATATTTGGTCTCTGTAAAAACAACTTGTTTACCTCTGTTAACATGATAAACTTTGAGTAACATTATTATCTTCATACTTTGTGGCATTTTTTTTGTATAAACATTTCAGAATCTAATGATTTTCCCAATAATAATAATAATAACAACAACAAAAACCCGGATTATTTGAAGAGAGGGTACTTTCTTTTCATTGGACAGCGACCCTCAGACGATGTCACTTTTGGTTCTGATCCACATTAGGAACATCGCACAGGTCTGCTCTATCTCCGAATTTATCAACCCAATTCAACGTGTGTACGATACATAGTCTTCGCAACAACGGTCGACTGTAGATTTGGCACACACCACTTCGCACACACATGACATATTCATGATGAACTGACTGCTGTGTGTGATCACAAAACCAAATGAATTGAAAAGCATGTGAGGCTTTGCCAGCCAATTTCACAGTCTCCAACATACAAATGCACTGCTACATATTATCAAATGTTATTGTCATGCTCGTTAAAGTACGTGTAATTCCATATTGTGTGTCTGTGTGTGGTTGCGGTGTGAACTGTGTGCGCTTTACGCTTACTGCCACATGACTGCATTTCGCTCCATAAACCCTGCGATGTGTGCGCATATTAGCCAGGGTAAATTACTTAAAGCTTTCCTCATCTGACGACAGAAATGTCTAACATGGGAGACACTTAATCATGATTACCTGATTTCCTCATTGCTAATAGGCTTTCAGTTTTTTACAAAAAAAAAAAAAAAAAAAAGGCAGAGGAGCGCAACGCCCTTTTCGCCATGCTCCTCTTTTGGCGTCAAGAAATGACAATGAAACTGGTGATGGGTTATGGAGGAGTGAGATTTTGAATTATTTTCTCTCTCTCTCTCTCTCTCTCTCTCTCTCTCTCTCTCTCTCTCTCTCTCTCTCTCTCTCTCTCTCTCCCTCCCTCCTTCTCCCCAATTCCGCAGGGATTTGTGGGGGATAATCCTCTCGGGGATTAGGTCGGGGCAACATGCAGACAAAGAGGGGAAATAAGCCTGTTATGCATTCGCTGCTTCATTTCCCAACCTGTCTTTATTACAGCCTATACTGATATGGGCTTATTCACGCACACACGCGTCCATACACACACACACACACACACAAACACGCACGCACCCTCGCATGCATGTGATTGGCCACATTAAGAGCTCCCCTGATGTAACTCGTGTCCGCGGGGTTTTTGTGTCTTCGTTTTCCTGATAGGTGTGTGTATCTGTATTGAGCAATAATAAAACCCACACATGATTAAAGCAGAATAGACTCTTAGTTCTTACCACTGATCTTTTGAGCTCCCCCAGTATGCATTTTTATTAAGGAAAAGTACATTTGGGTGCCATTTCCTTTTTTATTAGGTGGAAGTAGTGTCATGTAATTACTGGGCTGGCATCTATGTGTGCATGGCCTTGTACTGTATCGTGTCTGTGTAGACTGTATATGCACCTGTGCGTACTTGTGCGTGCACACACACACATTTAATGGCACCAATATGTGTGAGCGCATGCCATGAGTCTCATTCAGGTTATTCTTTCAATCTCTTGGCAGTGTTAGGGCTGTCTTTGTCTTTCAGTCACACGCCCGAAGGCCCATTTTCACTTTTTTTGCAGCACATTCCCATCCAAAGGCCCGTTATCGAAAATCACAATACTAATTTCCATGCAGTTTGCTCACAGTGCAAGTGACGACAACTGACTGAGGCGAGATCGGGATGACTAGTTTCCCATGTGACATACCAAAGTCCATCCATCCATTTTCCACAGTGCTTATCTACATTCGGTTTGCGTGTGAGCTGGAGCCTCCCTCAGATGAGTTTAGGCCAGAGGCAGCGTACATCCTGGACTGGTCACTAGCCCATCACACAGATGCAAAATCATTGAAAGATTCACTGCTCACAAAAAAAGAAACAAATTGTGCTATTAGGCTTCCGGATGAAATTTCAGCATGACCCTAAAATGCACTGGAACCTTGCAGGTGAATTTGACCTTATCTCATGTTTGGATCTGTTTTATCCTGAACTTTCACCTGAAACCCAACAAACACTGTTAATTATTCAGGATTACCTACAGGATGAGTGTCCTGGATTCACACGACACACTGAACCATCTGTAGACCCTTATTTACCCTATTTGCTTTTCACTTCCTGTCGATATCACGTGCAGCTATCATTATACTTTTGCCCAACTACAATGACATACATTTTGTCATTCTATACTTCCTGCATTTCCTTTTTTTTCCCCACTCAGGCATAATAACCAGCTATGGCCTTTGGATGGACAGTGTTCTTATATCAGAATGCAGTTCCTCCCAGAGTTTCTTTGTGGTGAAGGAGCTTTCCCCATGGAGCAGACACGTACTCAGGCTGCAGGCATGTACGGCGCGTGGCTGTGGCAAGGGACCAATGGTGAGTGAGAATTTTGCTGGCTCACATCCACATGTACAGTGGATGCGATGAGTCATATTGTCAACACAAAGATGGCTGTTAACAGCTGCTCATGATTGAATTTTATGAGTATTATTATCTTTGTAAAAGTATCTTTTGACATATCCCAGTGTTGTTTCTCATACGGTATGCTGCAGGATAATGTGTGCGGATTATTCCGTTGACCACGAAACACAGTAAAGCAATATAATAGGTATGGCAAGCGTGAAAAAAATATTTGTGCATTGGTGTGCACGTGCGTGCTACCGGGTGTCATAAAGGTGATCGATTCTCCCAGCTCAATAACGAGGGTCGGCGTGACGACAGTGACATTTTCTGGGAAATGTCACTCGTTGCTCAACGATGCCTCTGACGACAGGCCGTATTTTGGGGCATTTTTCCAATACGGGACGTCATATTTAGTTGAACACGAAAAACAGCTGACACAGGCGAACAAGAGAATTGGAAGCGGGTGAGCGACACAATGAAAGGGAGACAATCAGGAAAGCATCGTGTGGATGGCAAAAATAGAGGGGTGGAAAAAAGAAGGGATTGTAGAGAACCAAGAAGAATTAGTAGAGCAAGCAAATGCACTTTCCTTCTTAGATAGCCATCGTTTTCTAATCATGCATGTGTCAATACTCACAAACATGAGGAAGATTCCTGGACTTCCACATTCATCCAGATACTCACTCATATGTACCCTTTCACCGGATTTTGAAGGTTTGGTGGCATGTTTTGCCTAATCCTGCTCACTGATTAGGACATGTTGTGTATCTGTATTTTAACACATTTTTGTGTTTGTTTTTTTATATCAGGTAGAAGTGCGCACATTAGAGATGGCCCCAGAAGGTCCAATATTGCTCGAAGTGACCAATCAAAGCTCTCGGTCACTGCGAGCACGCTGGACTTCTCCGCCTAGACCCAATGGCGACATGAGATACACTCTATACCATAAAAGTGAAGGTAATTTGTTCATTTAATCATATTGTTTCTTGGCTATTCATCGTTAACAATACACTGAGTTGGATCATAGAGCTATCAATATCGAGTACCACATAAATGTTTTTATATTTAACTTTGTCAAAGTTCATTCAGTTGAGCATCAAATTGTGGATACTTCTCAGGAAAAATGTGCCTCTAAGTCGACACTAAAACGTGGATGTCAAACTGCCATGCAGTGTCAACACATCATGACGATACTTGATGATGTTCCACAATGTCTAACTTTGGAGTTAGTTTTTATTCATTAAACCTCAGCGTTTCAGCATGTTCAGCTTTTCTTGTGAGCATGACTCGCACACTTACAAATGTGACCTTTTTAAAATAAGTTCATGGCAGATCAGTGAAACACAACAATATGTCTGCAAAGACACTGTATACCGACACAGTAACTTTGTGTGAAAGTCAGGTGAAAAAAAAAAGGCATGCCTGATAAGAAGAATAATCAAATTGTTGTGGTGGTGGAGAAAAACTGGAGAAATGATTTCACCTGTGTGGCTTGGGGAGGATTCATGAGACCAAAGTTAAAAAAAAAACAACAAAAAAAACAGAAAACAAAAGTATGAAGATTGAGTGGAGAACAAAGTCAAGTTTCCGTAAAGCAACAGGATGAGATTCACGCTCCCGTAGATGTATCGGAAAAGATTGCAAGTCGCAAGTAGGCAACACATGACAAACAACACAACAGCGGAAATAGAGCCCAAACAAACAAGAAAAGCGCACAGGAAGGGAGGGAAGAAGAAAATTGAACAAAATGAGAAGAGAACGACTGAGCACAAACTCGCACAGTGCTCCTTTAACTTGCACAGATTCATCAAGTCACGCGCGCGCACGCACACACCGGCGCACTCTAGTCAGTGTTTGATCTGCGCCTCACGCAGGAACAGACAGATTAAAACGAGTGGAGGGAGGGATAGAAGAGGTGCACAAGAAAGAGAGGGGGTGGGTGTCTCGCTCTAGTTCCCCATAAGCCAGTGTTGCTTTGATACGGCGCGCCTTCATCAGTTCACACAGGCCTGATATGTGTTTGGGTGCATCTGTCCATCTAAATATATTGGATAGGCTTGCATTGTGGGATTTTCTGATCCCTTTTCTTTGACTATCCCTGCATAACCTCAATATGGAAAACTCTCTTTTGATCATTCCCAGTTAGTATTCCTCTCTCTTCAACTCGTTCTCCCGCCTCCATTTCCCCATTCCACGTGCGTATGTTTTATTAATCAGATTCTGGCCGTCACGCTGATGACGCTAATAAATAAATGCACCATGGCAATAACGTCACTCCACGTATGCAACATCCTCCGTAAAGGTTTACGGCACTTCTCTTATCTGTCGTCTGTCAGATGGCGACGTGGTGCAGGACGCGGGCACGGCGGCCGGCGGGGGGTTGACTTTGACGGACCTGCGGCCGTACACCAACTACAGCTTCTGGGTCGAAGGTTGCAACACGCAGGGATGTGTGGAGAGCCCGGCGCTTAATGTTACTACGTCTCCAGCAGGTTAGCGCAAATGCAAAAACCTCCTTCAGCAACTCTCTGACTTTGGTCGTCCTCGAGCCTCATCGCAGGGAGAATTTTGTGGGCTTCGTTTTGGCACAATCCCAATGAGGCCAAAAGCGGCCAGTCGGAGAGACTGACTGCATAACTCCAAAAGTGACGTAACAAGGCACATGATGCACAAACGCACCTCAGTGCTTTAGTCAATGTTAACCAAAGAGTTGAAGACAGGCTCGTGTGTGTGTGTATATGGCACCCATTTCCCAAACAACAAAAGACTCGCTCAAGAAAGTTCCAGTGTTCAAGTTCAAAACAAAGACATGAGAAAGTATAAATTTTAAATAGCAGACGTTTCCTCTCTTTCCAAGCGGCTTTCTACCTTCTGCGCCTCTGGCATCTCTTTAGACGTCTTTAAGGCAAACTGTCTTGATGCGTCCTTGTTCCGTGAAAGAACAGAGGCGAGCGAGCCGAGCAGGAGACACAAGAGGAGAGGAGGAGGAGAGCAGGCCCAGAGAAGTGAACATAAAAGTGCATAGTTTAAAACGATTAGTGACACGTCTGATATTGTACCTGCTAACGCAGCATGAGAGAGACAAAGGCCCACGATTGTGTGTGTGTGTGTGTGTGTGTGTGTGTGTGTGTGTGTGTGTGTGTGTGTGTGTGTGTGTGT
>NW_017804971.1:590799-604988 GCF_001891065.2 Hippocampus comes
GTGTGCGGGTGCGTGTGCCTAATAGCCATCCTTGTGCTAAAATGACTTGGTGCAATCAGTGTGGTTGTCGTCGCGCCAGACCGTGAGTGTTTGATTGAAGGGTCACTTCTTCGCATCCAGAGAGCCTCTCTTATTTTACACAGTCAAAACAACCGGCGTTCTCATTCCCCTCTTTGTGTCATCCTTAACATATTTGCTTCCCGTCCCTCCTCGCGTCCCCTCCATTTTCTCTAAGAGGGTGGCCATCGCCTTGGCTCAAGATGTCATTTTACGGCACAAACACTCTTCTGTCACTCTCGGAAGTAAAAGAGCGTCGCTACTGAAGAGTTGCGCTACCTTGGGTGCGCCTGAGTTTGTTCAGTAAAGAGGAAGCTTGTGCTGTCAGTTCGTCTTTTGTAGTGATGATGTCATAACCATGCAGGCATGCATATTTGTTTTGACCAATTTTTGTGGTAAACAAAAATGAGTCCCCCCCCCCCCAAGCCCGAAGTAAAATAGGTATTCATTGGTGGCATGCCCCTCTATGCAGTTAAAGGCACAGTGCCTTGCTCAAAGACACCTCAGTATCATTGCTCAGGAGTGAAACCAGCATGTTAAATGAGCAATCCAAGTTCGAAAGACAAATTTATCTCTTTATCAGGCACATTTAGCTAGTTCAAAAGTTGAGGAATCCATTTGAGTTTTCAGTCTTTTCCTCCCGTAGTGTCACGCATTGTCACTCCTGTTCCTTTTTCACCTCTTCCACCCATCATCATTTCTCTCTCTGCAGCTCCAGACGGATTGTCCGCCTTGAGCCTCGGTCACGCCACAAGCACGAGTCTAAATGTGTCTTGGGCCGAACCAGCTCATGCGAACGCCCCGGGTCCTCTTCACTACAGCCTTCAAATGAGGACATCGCCCCAGAGACCCATGAGAAGGCAAGTTGTAGCAAAGACCATGAGCATACACCTGTCACAAAAGCATGTCGAGTTATCTTTACAAAACCGTGCACATCTACATATGCACGGATACATTGTAGAGTACAGAAAAATTAGTCTCATCAACATGATGGACCCTCAGAATTTTGACCTAAATGAGCTGGAGGGATGAGGTTGACACCAAAATCCACCACAAAACGAATCTCAAAGAGGGCAAAAGGAGACAGACAAGTACAGAACATGTGACAGAATAAAGAGAGAGGGGCTGTGCATCTGATATGTATTCATCGCATGCTTCCTGACAACAAATTGCAATTTAATCCAAGAAGAGGAGGCTCTCATTCGGTGGTAATAAATAAATGACTAGGTACATGTATTATATATCAGACAAGCATGCCCTCCTCTTCCTCTGCTTTAGAGATCTCATTGTTCCCTGATTTATTCATTCATTCATCCCTTCTGTCCAGCTAATGCTAAATGGCCAGTGGTCCCTCATTTATGACAACGTTACCCGAGTTTCCCTTCACCAAGTATGAAGACATGAAACCCATGCAGGTAGCATGTGGGAATGTGATTAATAGCTGTGAGGATGGTCCATGCAATTAATCCCTCACTTATTTTCCAGGGTGATTGCAAAGTGCACTGCTGACAAATGTCCATGGATTTGAATGAAAATGTGATTATTACCATGGAACTTTTTGGGATAGCCCTTCCACAATTCTAAAAACTAAGATTAAAAAAAAAATTTTAAAAGTTCAGTGAAGTCAAGATTCCATTGCAACAAATGAGTGAAATTTCAAGTTGGGGGAATCAACAAAATCTTTATAAGTTTTGATCATGTAAAAAAAAATGGCTTTCCTGCATTTCCAACAAAGCTATCAGAGTTATATTTTGAACCACGCTGATTACGGCCTAATTGAAATGTGTGCTATTAATGGTATGTGGTGGTGCCTGTTCCCACTCAGGCTCCTGGAAAACGCAATGGATACTTTCTCCTACTACGTGCCGGACCTGTCTCCATACACCAAGTATCAATTCCGACTTGTGGTGTCACACACACATGGACAGACGACAAGCCTCTGGGAAACCTTCTACACAGCAGAGGACAGTAAGTCCAGTCCACATTTGGCCATAAATTCCAGTGTGTCAACCATTAAGAAAACATTGGGAAACAATAAAGAAGTCACAAATTTGTGGGGTCACGGGTGGGTTAAAAGGACCCCAATTTCTTTTTAAGTTCTTAATAAAGAAATAGCGCTGTTTTTTGAAATAATATTATGGATACATATTAGATTGTAATGTTGATCCAATATTATGAAAGACTCGGTGGTCCGGTGGTCGAGTGGTTAGCACAATGACCTCACAGTGCAGAGGTATTGGGTTCGATTCTAGCTGCGGCCTTCCTGTGTTGAGGTTACATGTTCTCCCTGTGCCTGCGTGGGTTTCCTCCCACATTCCAAAAACATGCATGGCAGGCTCATTGAACACTCTAAATTGTCCCTCGGTATGAGTGTGAGCGCGGATGGTTGTTCATCTCTGTGTGCCCTGCGATTGGCTGGCAACCGGTTCAGGGTGTCCCCCGCCAACTGCCTGAAGACAGCTGGGATGGGCTCTAGCACCCCCTGCGACCCTTGTGGGGATGAAGCGGATCAGAAAATGGATGGATGGATGGATGGATTGATATTATGAAAGACTAAATAGGAAGAAAGGCCAGATATCATTCCACTTTCTAAAGGATTCACTCAGATTGCCTTAATGTCATCCTTATGCCACTCACATTCCATAGAAGGCATACAGTATGTGTGTGGCACTCATGGATTCATATAATGGTAAACAACAAACTTTATTTTGCAATGAGTAACTCATTCCAGGGAAAACCCAAAGATGAGGAAGTTGCTCCTGATATGAGCAGACTGAAACAACCTGACAGTGTGTGAAAGAGCGAGACCTGCACACTGTACAGTGTGTCAGTGTGCGCACGTGCGTGTGTGTGAATGCGTCTGTGTGCCAGTGCGTGAGTGACCTAGCCAGTGTCATTGTGCGCTAATTGTGGCTAATAGAATCATATTAGCCAATGCTGCAGCCTCTTCAGTGAAAAAGTTATATATCAATTAGCGGCACATTATTGTGGCATACATAATCATTAGGCTGCTGAGATTTGCATACGTTTGATCTACACGCATGTACACAACACAAGAAATGTGTTTGTACAAATCCTTGTGTTGTTGCTCACGTGAACGCAAATGCACTTTGACACACTGATGTTTTCAGGCTCACACACACCCACGTGTGTGCAGACTTTTAGGAAAGATTAATTTAAGGCCCCGTTTCCCTTGACTCGGAATTCAAAGTAACATTCATAACACACAAACTGTCACAAACAGCTATGTTTATGTCACTGGCACCTTAACAATTAAATTTGACAAAATATAAAATAAATATTCTTTAATATTCAATGGAAATCCTTGAGCCTGTGGTCCACTGTCGTCATAAAACATCCTCACCCAGACTTGAACCCTGTAGAGCATGCGTTTTTAAATGCAGTTATTTCTGAAGCCAAATATAGGCTTCTTTAAAAATCATAATTTGAAGTAATTATGGCATTCAAACTCGGGTGGCCCGGTGGTCGACTGGTTAGCACGTCGGCCTCACAATGGAGATGTGCAAGGTTTGATTTCGGCTGCGGCCTTCCTGTGTGGAGTTTGCATGTTCTCCCCGTGCCTTCGTGGGTTTTTTCCGGGTATTCTAGTTTCCTCCCGCATTCCAAAAACGTGCATGGTAGGCTGATTGAACACTTGGTGTGAGTGTGAGCGCAGATGGTTGTTTGTCTAAGTGTGCCATGGCTGGCAACCAGTTCAGGGTGTCCCCCGCCTACTGCCCGAAGACAGCTGGGATAGGCTCCAGCATGCCCCGCGACCCTTGTGAGGATAAAGCAGATCAGAAAATGGATGGATGGCATTCAAACTTGCTTTTGGTCTTCAGTACTTCCATTTTCTTTAACTGTGTCCCGATGTAACGTGGTTGTGAGCTGTGACCTGCTGCACCCATTTGTTGTAAGATATCCTGTACGATACAGTATGGAACACCATAGGTTGAATTCTTCAATTAATTTAAACTGTGTATTGCAGACTTATTTTCCCTCACTCCGGACTTATTTTCCCCAACTGAATTTCACCTCTTCTGTTTGACTGACTGGCCCTTTAACTATTTACAAGTGGCGACAGGCTGGATAGAGGGAGTAAGATAAGAAATAAAGAGAAGATTGGAGTGGGAAATACAGAAAGAGGGGAAAGGTAGAACAAGGAACGGGAGACAAAATGGGGGAGGGAAGCAAGGAGAAGCCTAATGACGGAACACAGAAATGGAGGGACCCACGTTTCCTCCTTTCCTTTTTATCATTCCATTAAAGTTTTATATCCATCTTTTTAATGTAATTTGGTCCCTATGAATTCCTGCTGCTGCAGAACAGACAGACGGCTCCTGTGAACATGAACTCTGGCCGTGTTGGACAGCTCCCTTTCCCCTGTCTACTCGCATGTTCACACCAGCGGTGTGATCTGAGGGAGTGTGCGCCCATCAGAGCGCGCGTGCGTGCGTGAGTGTGTGTGTTATAGCATGTTCAAGAGACACTTTTGACAAAATGTTCTTAGCCTAGCAGTATTTGACAGTATGCATATCCAGTCCATGTGTGCGCGTGATGTAGTGACCATTTTAAAAGGCACACTTTCACCAAATTGAACTCAAAGCATAGAGTGAAACGAAGGAACATCACATATGAGGTGAGAGGCACTGAAACAACACAAAGAATTCATCGTATGTATGACTAAGTGACTGCTTTAATCAAGGATTTTACCTCTCATGCCAGCACACCCTTTTGTCCTGTAATGTGACCGAATTGCTGTGCTCATAATGTGGTCAACTTAACATGTTTTTTTTTTTTCCACAACTCGATAGTTTTGTTCGGTCCCCACAAGGGGGATATTTATTTATTTAACCAATCTAAAGTGTTGGAAATGGTTGATTCTTTTTGACAATGCAACGTTTATGGCTCAACACACATGCTCTTGTTCTGCTTTCCTCAAAATTAATGGTTATGGAGATGTGAGGCTTCTGCCCGACGTCAACCATTTGCTCAAATGAAGAGGCAGTCATGTGCCTCATCCAATAAACACTTCACTCGGGAAACAGTTTTGCTTTATATCAATATCGTAAGGAAATTATTTTATCTGCCGTTTTCAACCATTTTTCAAGATTATTGTAAAACTGTTGCTAAAATTGTGTTTTGTGTAAACTTTTAACATGAACATGAATGAGTTAGGATAGGGCAGCCCGAGACACCTTGTGAGGATTAGTGGATCAAAAAAATGGATGGATTATTTTAGGATGGTTAAAAAGCCCCCGCCCCCCCCCCCAAAAAAAAAATATAGTTTTTTTTCTACTTTGAATGCTTCAGAGAATCTCTAGCAATCACCTGTAGAAATGTGGCCACTAATACTCACTGATTTAAATGATTTTATACCTTGGCTAAGACACACATTTGATTCGAATGCCATATATGATTTTCAAATGTTTGGTTCCTCTTTTATATCCCATAGATTGGTCTGAAGGTTAGCGGGATTTCTATAAATCCCTCCCAAATGTCAGCAGCTGGAGGTTCCATTGAAACAAATTTGAATGACTGACAACCCTGAGTTACTTGCTCAGTCGCGGTTCTTCAAAGGATATAATGCCCATTAGGTGTACTTCCGATGTGAGGGATACAAATCAAGCTTGTGACCTTGGAAACGCATCACGGGCCCTCTCGCCGGATCCTCTTTCCGTCTCGTCTTGGCATCTCCTCGAGCAACGTCGACATTAGGAAGTAAAGATATGAAATGCAATGTAAATTGTCACACCGTCGCTTGTCATGGTTTGACACGGCTTCGTAAGCGTGCCGATAACGCTTAAGCTCAGCTTTCATTCTGACTTTTAGCAGCTCCATTCACCTTCAGAAGACCTGTCACCCACACCCGCGTGCCCCAAAAACCTTCTGTGCACACAGCAAAGGCCAAAGGGTTTCTATTCTCATGATATTGTTTCATATTTAAAAAGACGAAAACTAATTTAACATGAAATATGCACATAAGCCTGAAAGGTATCTCAATGCACACACACAGAGTACATGCAGACCCTCTGCAACCATCCCCCCCTCCCCCTTTCCTCGCCTCTTGTCACTTGATTGTGTTATTACTATGCTAACCAAATCCTTATAAATGTGATTTAGGGCTTGGTGGCCCCCACGTTCCCGCTTTAGCTTTCTGCTACCATGTTTTACTGAAAAGGGGAGGTGTAAGGCAGGGTGCAGAGAGAGGGGGAGGAAGAAGGAAAGGCTTGTCGAGGTACGAGGATGGAGACGGTCAGAGGAAAACAAGACAAGGAAGTCTTGACAATGCGTGTGGGGGGGCTTACCATGCATTCCCTTAATGCCCCTTTCCCTCCATCCTGAGCGCAGTAAAGTGTCAGTAAAATAAAAAATAAAATAAAAAAGGGAAAAAAGCATCACCTGCATCTTAAATGAAAATTTCAATTGAAAAACTTAACAGCCCTTCAAATTGCAGAATTTTACACGCGCCAGTAAAGCTTAAATAACACTCAACACCTGGGGGGGAGGGTTGAGGAAACGGAATGGGGTGGATGGTGACGACAAGGGTTACTTTGTGTGTGGGCAACGATTGATCAAGGTGACTGACTGATGCATTATGGTTTGAAAGACTCTGCAGTGAGAGTACTGGCCTGAACGTTTAGATTGATGACTTGAAATAGATGATTGAGTGCTGAAATTGAGGACTAAAAATGTACACGTACTGTAAACACCAGAGAAATGTCAGCGTAAAAGGAACATACATCTCTCCCTACTTTTCGTAGACTGACTGATCCACTTACAGTTATTCATCCAGACAGAGAGACATCTAATCATCCACACAGTAAAGAAGCACCCTGACCTGTCAGGATGGAACTGTAAGTCAGGCAACGGAACACGCAGGCAGACGTGCGCCCAGAAGACAGACAGCGAGACGGGCTCTTGCTTATTCGTGGGGTTCACTGGACCTTTGGTGGTAATTGAATCAGTGTGAGTGCTGAGTAGAGCTCGCATAAAAACCTGTTAACCCAAAAGGTCAACTCGCTGTATTGTTTATTTAGCAGGGAGAGCAGAGGGAAATGGGGACGTGGGTAGAGAGACGGAGAGGGAAAGCGAGTACATTCAAGAGTTTTTGCATTATTGACAACTGTCAGAAAACTTCCAAGACTGGCCTCTGTATTTCAAACCCAAACTATGAGTTTTCCCCTTCAGTGTGGGCCGGACGATCAACCAGTATGTCTACAAAGACGAAGCTTGAGGAAGGTCATTAAGGGGACCCGTTTTGAAGGTGTGGATGACATCATGATTGCTGTCATGATGGCACTGTGGAGGATCCTTCCAGGAATGCATGAATACATGGCATAGAAGACTGGGAAAAGTGCGTTTGGCTCAAGTGGGATTATTTCCAAAGGGAACATTTGTGGGTTGTAGTAGTATCTTTTGTTACACCAATCCTGGAACACACCTCTTATACAGTGAAACGTCTGAGGTTGAACGGTGATGAAGTTGACCAAAAGAAAGAGTGGCCTCACCTTGGGGTCTTAAAAAGTGCAGACTGTCCAATGGGGACATGTTAAGTTCGGTAACGTGCATATTAAGTCATAAAACTTCAAAGTTACAATGTGCATTGTCCCCTTTTGACCAATTTCCAAATTAAGTTGTTTTAACATAGGTTAACTCATCCTTACACTCGTGTGACTGTTTTTCAAGAATGTTTCGAATGGGACTTGAAAACTTGCTTGTTCAGTCATGAAGATTTTATGATAGTCACAGATTTGCCCAAAAAGAGATTCTCGATATTTCCATTCTCTCTGATGGAAACATTTTTCAAAACCTAAACAATCTGGAGGAAATTGTTTGACCTCAAATGTTCGACTGCACTGTGTGTGTAAATCATTGTAATACACTAAGAATATTTTCCAAGTGTGAGTTACGTTCAATTAATGCATACATGCTTAACTACTGCAAAAAGCAGTGCGACCTTACGGGACCTTTTTTTTTTTCTTCCAAAGCTATTTAACGGCTTTAACCTCTGGTTCAAGTGTTTTTATACTTCAACGCAGTTGTACTTTACAACATCAAAGTTTCCTTCCATAAGTCCCTTCAGGTACCAACTCTGATGAATAAGGATATTCAGAGCTAAGGAAAAAAAGGAATCAAGGTCATTAAGGTTCATTTCAGATGAACGAAAATCGGGACATACCGACAAACTGCATCAAATTTGTGTGCGCACGCACTTGCATGGCTGTGTACAAAACACTCAGGCAACCGATGGCATATCCAGACTCATGCATGCTTGTACGCTTCATCCCTCAACCAGTTGTACAGGTGTATTCTCAACTGCTCATCTTCTTTTACATTCGCTCTTCTATGCACATATAAACGCACACAGGCATCTGCATCTGGGAAAGTCGTTAGCGGTAGCACTTAGTGGCGCAGCACGCTTCCCCAGTTCGCTCAGTCACCTTGATTCACTTGCCCTTCACACAGCCCCATTACTGCTCTCCTGCATCACTATGTGTGTGTGGAAGCATGTGAGTGTGTTGCAGTTGGAGGTGTCTACATTACGGGGCAGTTCAGTGGCATGTAAATGCCGGCGGAGGAGTGGGGCAGGCCCTACGGCAGAAATTGCATATCACTTTCACAAGTCTTCTGTCAGACATCCAGTATGCAAGACAGTTGCACTTACTGGATAAATTTTGCCTCTATGCATCAGTAAGATTCAATGTAGATTTAGAACATGACAAAACATAGTCTTCAGTCACCCGCACCACAACGTGGACCTACTCAGAGTCGGTCTAGTCGACTTTCAGTGATCAAATTATCAGGTGCGTTAGGGGCCTGGACAAGAAAATGGCCTCAATCAGAACACCCAGCATGGTCCAAGTCTACCAAATTTCCAAACTGGTAAACTAGACTTGCCCTGGCATGAAAATCAAATGCAACAGTTTTTTCCGCTAAGTGCCCATGCATTGTGTACTAAGTAAAGCCCAAAGTATTTATTTTTGCTTTTCATTTAATTCCGATGACTGAGTTGCAAAATTATATGACAGTTTTCTGTCTTTAAATGTCAATCGCTTGTGTTGGAATTGGAAGAGAAGCCTTCAGGTTTTCTGAGACTGTGATCCCAGTGGTGGGCACCTCAGTGAACTTCATTTACCGTCGTTATCAGTGCGTCAGTCCGTCATTATTTTTAATATGCTTCCTTCATCGCTAAATTAAATTTCGTCACTGCCACTTTAAGATCAGCAGTAACAAGTGTAATAGCACACAACAGTTTGGACCACTTTACACATAATGATGATAATAATAATAATTAATAATAATTAATAATAATAATAATAATAATAATAAACAAATAATAATAAAAATAATAACTGAGAATGATGATGACGTCGAGTAGAAATGCGAGCATGCATGTTGTTTGCCTGAGGACTGGCGAGACATTGTGTGCTTGACGGGTTGTACTTTTTGCAACATGTCCCCAACCCCCTCCTGAATCAAAGGCAAACCACATCCAAGCTAGTCCATTGTTGTATTCTGGATGGGCAAAAAAACTGTGAGCGCATGGGGCAACGTGATTGTTAGAGACGATGAAGTGCAAGAAGCATGCAAGTGTTTTCATTTGTGTTCGACCCCCGTAAAATGGCCTTTAGAAGGAATGAATCTGTTGCGTAAACGCCGCTGCAGCCACCTGTGTTGCATATTGACGATGGTGCAACAGGCTCACCAGTATGAAAATATAATGCCATTCAACCGCGTCATGAATCCACGGACAGATCAGCGTTAAGTGCCTGGACGCTCCTCGCCGTGATGTCTCCACCTGCACGACAAAACAAAACAAAACAAAACAAAACAAAACAAAACAAAACAAAACAAAACAAAACAAAACAAAACAAAACAAAACAAAACAAAACAAAACAAAACAAAACAAAACAAAACAAAACAAAACAAAACAAAACAAAACAAAACAAAACAAAACAAAATAATAATAATAATAATAATAATAATAACTCATTTCTTGTATTATTATTGCTCCTCCTCCTGCTTCTCATCCCCAAACTGCCCTTCGTCTTTGCTTTTCGCGTTTGTGGGAACGGCCCAAATTCGCTCCCATTGGTGATTATTCCGTCAGTGTTGAAAAGTTACTCGTCAGTACGCCGGCAAACACAGGAGTCCGTCAATCACGAACCATCCGTCGATGCTGATAAATCAGGTGAAAACAGTTGTAAATGCCCACCTCTGATTTATGCAGTAGCCTAACTGTCAAGTTTCTTAATATGTCCCTTTATTTTTGTCTCAATTTTCCCAACAGGTCCAGGTCCACTTGACCCTCCGACTGTTTCACGGCTACATTCTCGAAATGTGACAATCTCTTGGCTCCCACCCCCACAACCAAATGGCATTATAAGAAGTTACATCCTCTATCTACAACCTGCCTCTGTGTCTGATTTATTTTACAAACCTGGCACCAAAATGGACCCCAACTCAAGCTTTAGTTCTAACCCTAGTGCTGAAAAGGACAATCTTTACTCAAGTCAAAACTCAAGGTCCGCATCAATTGTCGCCATGCTTGGATCAGACCGTCACCTATCAAAGGGCAACCAGACTCCAAAGTCCACACATGCGGATGTTAGCAGCCAAGTCACCGGTTCCAAATTATTACAATCTAGTGAAGCCACTGGCGTCTCAGGAATAGACCAAAACCCTGCAGTGTCACACAAAGGACACACTTCAAGCAGACCGAATATTGAACATTTCATCAATCAAGATGCCATCCACTCCACCAGTTCATCAAACTCACTCACAGGTTTCAGTCCATCCCCTCCATCAGTCAGTGTTTCAGGAAACACCACAAGCTACACCTTCCTTCGCCTTCTGCCATACCACACCTACCACTTCGAGGTAAATAACGGTCCTCCGTGACTATGGTAGAACATGTACTGTTGTTCAACGTGGCGAATTGATCATTCCCCAATCGTCTAGCTGGAAGCATGCACCAGTGTTGGTTGCTCACTGTCCAAAACGGTGCACTTTCGAACGTTGCCGGCTCCTCCTGAGGGCCTCCCGGCACCTCACCTTTATTCTGACACCCCTACCTCGGTTCTCCTGTCCTGGGGTGCACCACAAAGCCCCAATGGACTTTTAGAGAGGTAAGATACGATCATTTCCTGTTGACCCCGTTCCTATGTAAAGCTAGGGTACACTCTGCGAAGATGCACGTCATGCATGAGGGAGCCATGAGCATTTGCTAGCTCTTGACTGTTGACTGTACGGTCGTTGGCTGAATTTTTGATGCCTCAAAAAAATGTAGTTCGACAAGTGTTACGATTAGATTTATTAAAGACCGAGCGTTTTTCCCAAGACCGCATTCAGGCACAAATCATAGGGGAATCACATTTCCTTGTCAATATTGCATTCTGAGTCCACAGAGAAATGTTTGTCTCAACAGTCCATCACAGATTGAAACCACACTACAGGATTTAAATGGAATATTAATGGCGCGAACATACAGCCTGAGAAGTCAAGTAGTGGCACTACGTTGTTCCGTACAAAGTGACCGCTTCAGTCATTGGCTTTGACTTTCTGTCTGTCTCAAGCAATTTATTCATACTATATGAGATGGATTTTAAAAAGGAACACTTATTCAATCGGAGAGTGTATTCCCGGTTATAGATATAGTACTTGTGGGTCTTTTTCCTGGTGTGCATCTTGGCATAGGTGGCTGATTGAACGCAGAGTTGCTGGGACAGACCAAATCTCCACAGTAGGCCATCTTCCTCCAGACCCTCTTCCTCTTTCTTTTTTGGACTCCTCATCAGCACTTAGTCCATGGACAAGTTATCACTATAGACTTGTTCTCCAAAATCAGGCTGGCAGTTCAACAGGTAAGACTGCAAATACTGGCCTTCCATACCTAAGAATGTAATGGCTCCCGCTGTCAAACTCAAGTCGTGTAAATTCATACTTGCAGGAAATTGGGTCGGTATCACCACCAGACCTTCCAGACCTGCTGGTGTGACTCCGCCGACGGTCAAAGTGTTGGGACCGGAGTCACTACAGGTGATCTCGAGTTTGATTTGACCTTCATGAACTGTATTGGTGTCTTCAACTGTCGAGCACACAAAATAGGACAGTCTAATTGTGGATCTATCCAGTCTCTGCAAGATTGACAGTGTTGAAAAGTCAAAGCAATGTCACACTCATTCCTCTGACTTTCCTTCTTGGGATTTAATGAGAAAGCAAAACATTCAACTCAAGGTCCCCTTCACAAAATGGGCGGGGCTGTGACCCTGTCGAAGACGGCTTCCTTCCTGTCGGCCATTTTGAAGGAGGGGCCAGCGTTAAATTCCAGCTCTGGATAATCCCACATCAAGGCCTATCAAGAAAACATACAGACACTAACACTGCATGCACACATACCGTACACACTTATCCTGCACACACTTTCACGCACAGCCTCGCACTAATGCTAACAGCCAAAAAATGCTAATGCTTGTCATTATTCCAGAACCACCCCTGTCATCTCTCCAGCTGCAAAGCTTTAGGGGTCACACATCCAAGAAGGAAAATGTTCTTCCTGGTTGATGCTAATTGGACAGGCAGGCAGTCCGCTTCCTGGTTACCAATTGACCTTGACAAAAGAGAGGATTTGGACCATCGTGCTTCCCTTAATTCTCTAAATGGTCTCTTGTTCCAGACTTTTCTGCAGTGCACAATTCACTGCTTCAGATTGGTCCTATGGTTGAACAAACGTGTATAAAAAATAAATAAAAATAATGCATATCATAGGCAGTGATTGCAGAATGGGGTCAAATGAATAAGTAACCATGACACTTTTGTTTTCGGGCAGTTTATCTGTTTAACATTTAAACATGAAAATCAGCCAGATAGTTTCCCTCTTGGCTCTTCGACCTGCATGCTGAAGTCATGGCACTGGCGCTTTGGAGTTGAAAGGACAGCCTTGTGCTGTCAGCTAAAAAGCACTCTCCCAGTGCCTTCTTTTGAATATAATAATAGCACGATGCTCACACACCTCACTCCCCACATTATCATTTGGCGCTCTCTTGCTCAAATACACATAAGCGCACACACACGCACACACTGAGACTGTACTGGCCTTAGCCCCTGTGGTCTGTGTCAGCCGAGGGTTTGCGCTGTCTTCACCATCTCCAGATTACATCAGGCTATTCAATCTGTAAATGACTTCAAGCACAAAGCACACCCTACACGCACTTTGGGAAATGAGCTACCTAACTCAACATGACCCTGCCCATATGCAGCTGGCTATGTATGTGCGTGCGCAACTTTGTGGGTGTGTGGGTGTCCTGTATCACCTCGCCGTGTCACTTGTTAAATGAATATCAAGGTTGCATGAGGAATAATTGTTCCTGACATTCATTCATAATATTCTCATCAGCATTTGACCACCTAATCACCTACACTCATAAGTCCCAAGCGTCTCTGAACTGATGACTTATTGTACATGACAGTTTGTGTGCCTAAGTGCGTTAACGTGCACAGTCTGTTAGCATTGAGTAGATGTACGGTACGTGCAGGTGTAAGTCACAAGCATAAATGCGCATGCATTTGTAGTGGTTTGTATTTATTTGAATAGATTCATAAAACATGTTTGCAGGGATGTCGATGAATTCACACGGAAGATGCAAATGAGTTGGTGTGTTTTAACATTTGTGTGCTCCACTTTCATCTCTTCGCCTTAAAATGCTGACAGCCTGAACGGCTTCCAAATCAGATGAACCGCTCGGCAACTGCAAGCTTTTGTTTTTGCATGCGGCAATTCCATTACCGACCGCCTTTCATTATTTTAGCATGCCGTTTGTGCATGCGTGCGCGTGCATCTCTGTATGTGTGTGCGTATGCACACCCCCAGTTTTAAGTGTGATGAAAGGACTCGTCTGTCCAAGTCAAAGTCAGGTTATCTCTCCCCACAAGAGATTTGATTGCAGACGCAATGTGATGACACACGCACACTGGGATGCCACCCGCAAGACAACACTTTGTAGGACTCCAGCAACACGCTGTCCAGTGTGCCCAGAGTCTGATGAAGATTCTGTGTCCACACACACACACACACACACACACACACACACACACACAGTGGCGACGCGCACAAGTGCACACATCTCAAA
>NW_017804971.1:605013-627513 GCF_001891065.2 Hippocampus comes
AGTGTTGTGGATAGTTTGTCCCCACACACACACACACACACACACACACACACACACACACACACACACACACACACACACACACACACACTGCCGTGACGTCCAGTAGTTCATCCATCTAAAAGCTTTCCGCTGTCCTCAGCAGGCTGAGAATACAGTGGTACCGCTGAGGACGCCGTCGGGATTCTGATTCGTTCATAACAATGTTTCCCAAAGGAAATCATGTAAAGTGAATACATTTGATCCAGTGGGAAACTCTCACAATAAAAACAGTTCAGGCAATGTTTTAAGTAATATTTTATAGTCATAAACTCTCAGACAAATTGGGGTAAAAACAAAAGAAAACCCCAACTGCTTTGATGATGTGTAACAAACATGACTACTGCTACCTTGCAGATCAATTTCCAGTTCTCGAGTTAGGATTAGGTTTCATCATCCTTAAGTGGTAGAGTTACAAAACACACACATGTGTACACGAAAGGCACCACTTGAGTTACTTCATCGAGGTGGTGGTGGTTTGAACTGTGGATTTTTATGTGCCCTTATGCCCGCCACATAGCGAAGAACGTGGCCCAACCTGACTGAACAGTCACATCACATGCAGGGTTTGGCAAAATATTTTTCACCAGTGGTTGACATTCAGCTACTTATTTTGTTGCGATTAAAAATTGGCGTCACAGCACCTCATAAGTAACAGCCTATCAAAAACATACATACGCTGTCACAAATAAAAAATATGATCATTCACTCACTCACATTCTTAGCATCGCGAGGTATGCAACAGGACTTCGAGGCGTATTTTGCCTGACTGACTTCAGAGATTTTAGCTTATTTGAAAGGCTCATGTCAACCAGTAAAGGTTAGTCATTTCAAGAGAATTCTGTTTTGTCTTTTTATTTAAGATTGTTTTTAAAAAATGATAATCTTAACACTTATACTGCTCTCTTGCAGGTCACATGGTCTCCACCTCTGAGTCCCAATGGCGAGATCCAAGGTTACGAGATTCGTCTTCCAGAGCCCCGCATCTTCCACAATGGCGGCAATACATCCGAGCTTGCCGTCACAATAACGGACCTAATTCCTTACACAAACTACAGCGTTAGTGTACTGGTGTGTTCCAAGGGGGGTGGATATGTTGGTGGATGCACAGAAAGTCTACCTTCTCCGGCGACCACATTACCGACCAGCCCCCAAGGCCTGGCACCGCTTTCAGTGGTGGCCATCAGTGAGTCCTTCCTTGCGGTCTCTTGGCAACCTCCGCACAGGCCTAATGGACCCAACATCAGGTTAGACTCATATGCATACAATGTTTTGTTAACATTGAAGCGATTTTTTTGAGGAGTATATAATAGTGTATTGAACGTGAGTAACAAAAAAGGGTTTTTTTTTTGTTTTGTTTTTTTTCCCCCCCAAATCTGCCTGCTCTTTATATACTCAATTAGACCTTGAATGGGCACCAAACTGGCTACAAATATAAACTTTTACCATATAAATATACTCTATTTGCAGCACTTTTCTGTTTTGACCTGCATGTGCTTCTGTGGCAACAAGTCCCAATTTACAAGTCGGTTGTTCTTTGCAGGCAATTAAAATGCATGAGCCCACGTCTGTGTTCTGCATAGCTCAGCTCCGTGTGTTTGTCTAAGTGGGCTGGTTAAAAGGTGGCATTAAGCCCTTCTTTTCTGATTACAGCAGAAATTAGCATCACTGTGGGGAGAGGAAAACACAAACCCTGCAGAAAAACACAACACAGAAGGAGGGAATGATGAGTTGCAGTCAACGTAAACGAACAGCGAAATGAAAAGCAGGCAGAAAAGGAGGAAATTTGTGATAAGGACTTAGCTGGAAATTGTGTATTAGTTGTTGGGTTTTTTTTGTTGTATTTTTTGTGTGCGTGTATGTGCTAAAACCAAAACTGTGCATGTGTTTTATGCATTCCTCAGCATCTAACCCTACGTATACGTTTTTCAGATACGAGTTGTTGCGACGTAAAAGCCAGCAGCCTCTGGCCGCCAATGTGGTCCCCATAGTAACCACCCCATCCCATAACCCTTCCGAAGATCTCCATCGCTGGTTCCGTGTTTACTCCGGCACCAAATTGTTCTACCAAGATAAAGGCCTAAGCAGGTGAGATTACTGAAATGAGCTCTAGAGCAAACGCGGCCAGCCGTGTGTGCAGAGCCGATCGGCGAGTTGCGGCTGATTCCGATCTTTTTAATACCGCTCAAAGATACATGAAGCAAATATTCCAAAGAATTAAATTGTTTTTCACGCAGCGTCACCCTAATCTGACTTTGGCACTTGGTGCAAGATGATGTTTTCTGTTTTTATGTTTTGAACTCCCACTTTGCTCACTCCGGGTGTACTCTTTGCAGTTACCTTACTCTTTTTGTAACAAGTGACATACTCTGTGAACTCGTCGGCACTTCTAATCATGCCGGTTGCTTTTCATTGATAGCTCGGAGAAACTACAATGACCTTTTTTTTTTTTGTTAATGATTGTATTGATCCATAGTATACCGTTTTCCAGAAGATCATCATTTTTAGCCGGCTAACAAAGTGTCATCCACGTTTAAATTATTAAATTATTTCTGCGCAGCTGGCACAGCTCCTACTCTACCTCCCTGGAAGTTTCATAAAATGCCTCAAAAAATAGTTACAGTATCACCGCAGCTTTTGTTTATCTGAGTATGCATGTAGATGTACAGTATCAGCATCAGTATTGATATCGTTATCGGTACATCCCTAGTTGTAAACATACTGCTATCATCTCTCACCAGATTCACCCGCTACCAATATCAGTTAGTGGTTCGCAATGATTTTGGCTTCGCTTCAGGAGAAATTGTCACTGCGGTCACCATGGCTGGGATTCCTCTCCAAAGTCCATCTCTATTTGCATCTGCTGTCAATCACACAGCGCTTCAAGCCAACTGGACCCCACCCTGTGAGAGTGCCACTGACTGAAACATTGTTTGACATGCTTACTTCTTTATGTACAACCTGTTCAGGGTAATACAAGAGGGTCCAAGAATGCTGATTATTCTAGTGGGGATTTGTAGTTTAAAATTCAGCTCTTGTACTGGATCTCGTTGGATTGTGCAGGTGTACCTAATGAAATGTCCAGTCTGTGCACAACACATGGTAATTACGAATCAGAAAAATCTTTGACGTATCGTTTTAACCGATCTCTCCGTCCTTCCGCAGCGTTGCACAACCTGCAGGGTGAAGTGGAGTCATACTTTCTTTCCATCGTCTCTGCCAGCTCGAGGCAAATCTTTGTCTTTCCCCCAGAAATCCTCTCCACAGTTGTGACTGACCTTTGGCCCAGGACCACCTACACCGTGTCATTACACGTGTCTAATGGTGCACATAATACAACTAAGTCGATAGTTAACGTCACCACAGAAGATGGAGGTATGTGAATTTATCTATGCCGATTGATACTAAACAAGGCCTCCAAGACTTGATTATTAATTCACCTGTGTGTGTGTGTGTGTGTGTGTGTGTGTGTGCGTGCGTGCGTGCGTGCGTGCGTGCGTGCGTGCGTGCGTGCGTGCGGGTGCACTAAAGTGATATTGTTTACAAGTGTCGAAGTGAGTGGTGCTATTGCACCGAGTGCGTAAATTCAATACACTTTTGCTAAGTGTCTGTGTTAATGTGCATTTCACTGTGTCTCGGTGCTTCATGGGAGATGTTAAATACATGTAGCCAGGCATGAAATCAATACGGTGTGCGCATGTGAGGCAGATTTAAAGTGTTGTAAAAAGCTTGTCAGCGGCGCACAGACGGAACACACACAAAGTACACGCGGAGCCAGACGACAAACGGGGCTACCCAGCATGCATCGCTTTAGCTTTCTGTCAGGGTCATTCTGTGTATTTTTGAAAAGAAGAACAAAGAACAACATGAATACTAAGACACGTTGACCTAGATTAGGTCCACTATATCTTTAATATTGAGGATTTAGTGTGAGCTTCAGAACTGCGTTGAGTCTGACTGCGGTATTTTGAAATTTTGACACTCATATAGATATACAGTAATACCTAACTGAAATATTAGAAATTCGTGCATTGTAGTTCTGAAACATTTGATCAGGTTAGATCGTTCCGAATGTTTGTTTTTCTCCCTTCTGTTGAAATAAAACTTAGACTTCATTATTCATTGTTGGAGCTTTACAAAAATAGCACTCGGCGTCATCGTCAGAGGGCGTTATGTACTTTCATTTGTGATACATGTATTCTTTTTTTTATTCGTTATTGAAAATTCCCCCGTTGTGCAACTCAAAAGTGATCTTGTCTTTCTTTCCTTTCCGTTCGCTCTGACCGTGGCTTTCTGTGTATTACCCCTCTGTCTTTTGAAGTGTAATCGCACACAGATGCCTTTCTTTTCCTCGCTCATCTGAGCAGTAGATTAAAAAGTGCATCAAGACCATTGGTGCTAAATGCAGAGCATGACTCGTTTAACTAAAAGGAATTCTAGTTTAGTTTTTTTTCCTTTTGTCCATAAGACGTCATACACTCACGTGACCAAATATAATTGAACAAAAAACCAGCACCTTTTTTGTCATAAAACAAAAGGGCAGTGCCCAGCCATTAGTTTGTTCCATTTACACTTTTATTTAGAAAAATGAACCCAAACAGTTCAGAGGTAGCCAGTACAGACAGAAAGAACTGCATTCTCCAGACTTTTCATTCGAACTCCCAGTTTTTGACACTTTTACAAGTCTGGTCTTGTGATCCCAAGATTAGAGCTGTTTCAAAGCATTTAAAATTTTTAGCACTGTGGATTTTGTGAAACGGTTTATATGCGCTGTCATCAAATCAGTGCGGCTTGAATATGTGGGAAGTTGTGTTATCCCGTCCTTGTTTCTCTTGAAACGCTTGTGCTGATGATCAAGTCTCAAACCCTTACTTTGCCTGAGCTCAATGAAGTTTTCGGGTTCACCAATCCTTAGAGCCAGATGGGATGTCTGCCCCAGAAGTGGTTCCAGTTAACAGCAGCGCCGTTCGTGCACTCTGGTCACCTCCTCTACAACCTAACGGAGTCATTACTGCTTACCGAGTTTACATTGATGACCGCCTCCGTGTCAGTTTGGACAACAGCTCCGGGTCCTTCCTGCTGGGGAATCTGCTGCCTTTTACTGTTTACAACATTCAGGTACACACACCGACATACAGAAAGTGCAGCGTTGGGTGTTTCCTAATGAGTGTCTGTTCTATTTCAGGTGGAGGTGTGCACCATTTATGCATGTGTGCGGAGTAATGTTACTCAGACAACCACAGTGGAGGACTTACCCGCCGGCATGACCACACCGCATGCTCAAGTACTCAGTCCGAGGTGATGCCGTATATATTTTGACACGTCAGAGTGTTTGACTGAGTACAGCCACACCTCACCTTTGTCGTCATCATTTTTTTTGGCACCTCTCAGGGTTGTCAAGTTGGACTGGGCACCTCCAAGCCGACCAAGCGGCATCATGCTCGGTTATGATGTCTTAAGACGGACCTTTGGGGCATGCGGCTTGAGGTCCGAGGGAGTCACGCCCGATGAGAGGAAAGCGTCAGAAGATGGGGGCAGCATCATTTTCGGCTGCTCTTTCTTACAGTGTCCAGCTACTCATTCTGTGTGTGGGACTTCCTGCTTCCAACCTGACCAACAGGTGATTAGGGCCAGATGTATTTTGTCCTGTTCTTCTTGAAAGCTTTTGTGCTTTTCTTTTTGTTCTTAAAAGTGAGATTACAGGCGGTCGCCAATTTTTTAGGGCGGTAAATGGCATTGTAAGTCGAACGTTGTTGTTCATACCTGCATTTGGTTGTCATTTGTTGCGCGTTCACTGAATGCACAAACATTATGAATCAATTCATGAATTAAACTGTGATAATGTACACAGTAAACCAAATGACTACACTGGATTTGGTCTGTTGTCAAGATCCCTCAAACCTCAATGCAAGATTAATATTCTATCAAGGAGTGTTGTAAAAGCAGGAAAAATTAAAATTACACAAGAAAAAAAACCCCAATGCTTTAAATATTATGACTCCCAGATACTTTTGTTTGTAAATTTATGACTTTCCAATCAAGTATTCATATTTTAGTATTCAGAGTCAAGGATGTGTGAGGTCACAATTTTCAACCCCTTTCCTTTCAACTTTTAGAGGTTATTGTAACGAGCAACGAAAAAAAGCCTCCATGATTTCTTCCACTTAAAAATGCTAGGCCCGACGTTCATATTCGTACATCAGCTTTGTCATCAGGGGCCCTCCTTTGTCATGAGCGAACACCGTTGTTGACTTGATTTCATCATGATTTTTTGAACCAGGTTTGCTGCGCTGGAATCTTGTACAGGAAAAAGCCACATCATTACTGCTGTGTGGAAAACTACCTGAGCTTTCCAAATTCCACCAGCCCAGTCTGTTGCAACGGCAAACTGTTGCCACCTCTCGCTCGCCACCACTGTTGTGGAGGATACTACGTATACCTTAAAGCTGGTATATTCAATAGGATGTCTTCTTTTCTACTTTGGTTTCACTTTACAGCAGTTCCCTTCATCCGACCTTGTCTATGTAGATGAATACTGCTGCCCTGACCACTCGCAGGGCCGCTTCTCAAGGGGGCCTGGGGACAGCTGCTGTGGGGGCGCTCCCTACGCCACCAAAGGCGGACAGCTGTGCTGCGGTGGGAGCCTACATGATGGTTACGGAGTCCAGTGTTGTGGAGGCCACGTTGTAGATGATGCACTGGTCTGCTGTGGTGGTGCTGAAGAAGGACAAGTGCATGCGTATATTCCAGGTGAGAGAATAGAGAGCACATCGTTTGACAAAGCACAGCAAGCAAACAGCAGCAAACAGATGTAATAGGCTAAAAGAAAGTGATGCCAAAATATATGCTATAAAAACAGACTCCGCCAAACTTGTAATATATAACTTTGCTGCATTCATCTGAATGTCAAAACTGAGGCATATGCAAATGCTGTGTTTTTATAGAGGTGTTCAAGTCAGTGGTCTCCCATATAAGAATTACTGTCTGCTATTGTTTTTAAGCCTTAAAGGAACAAAAAAAGAAGAGTTTTGACGAGAGAAACAGACAGAGAAGAATGAAGCATCAGGGGAAGAGGTAGACACATGGTGCAGGAACGCGAGGTCATTTCCCTTTCTTTCCTCCTGCAGTGTCCCAAAGCACCCGGCTAGCATGGCACAGATGGGACTGTGCGTGTGTGTGTGTGCGCTTATTTTTATATGTGTGTGTATGTGCATATAGGTGAAAGTGTGTGTCATTAGACATCTCTGTCATGGCAGATGATGATGAAACACACTCTGGATGGCTCAGTTGAGGGCATTGCCAAGCACACAGCAGGACAAATAACACACACATTCTCGCTCCTCTTCGTGACACACACAATTTCACACACACATACACTTATGAGACACACACACACATGCATACACACACACACGCATACACACACACACACACACACACACACACAGGGTAAGCTCTGCGGGGTTCACGTAGTGTTGTGTGCCAGAGACAGACACATGGACTCTATTCATCACACATGAGCAAAGGCCCCATTTGTATACGGGCCTACCATTCTTTATTAGCCTGGAACATTTCAGATCCTTATAAACGTACACAAAAGCCAACAGACAAATTTCTAGGGATGCATGTTATCACTTTTTTCTAAGCCATTCACGGCTATGGCATTGCCATTTAGACTTCCTTTCAAATTTTTTATTTCAAATATCACCTTTGCGTTTGTGTCTAACTTTTTCCACCCTCGCCGCTCCATCCTCTGGCCTTGTGTTCCTCCACACACATCGAGCCACTTTTTCTTCCTCCTCTTCTCCGCCTGCTCTTCCCCCTCCTTCTCTTTTCTCCGCCACTCATCAGTCATTAGCGTTAGCTTCCCCATTGAGAGCATATGGTATGATGGATCGCAGAGCTAGCGGCGCTAGCGAGGCTAAGGGCCATTTGCCGGGTGCGCCGCGGTGTGGGGGGAGCCCTGGGGCCAGCGAGGCAACCTCGACCCCACACGTCTGCTTCGAGACCCTCCCAAACACAACATGCTCACCTATTATGGGATAGCCTGCTTAACCTTGGCACAGGTCACTCACGATGCGCTCTCGCGCCATGTTGACGGATTTGAGGTTTTAATGGCAAACCGATTAGTGGCAGACATGTTAATATCCATTCATTGAAATGTACGGATCAACCAACGGGAAAAAAAAAAAAAAACAATTTGGAGAAAAAAAAAAGTATTTGAATAAAATCATGCTCATAAATCCATGCAGCTGAATTCAAACCGCGGTTCCAAAAGAAGAAAGTGTGCGCAAGAGAAGAACTAGATGGAGCAGATTAAAGGAGGAGTGAAGGGTATCCCATTGTGCCCAGCTGATAGACTAGGTTAGGCTGATGTGATTACGGGGTCCCTGAAGTGCGATCTATCACACATTACCGTCCACACTGTCAACAACCATACAGACGCGCTGCGGGGGAACACCAATGCCAGGAGACAGCCGTCTGGCAACAGATACGCTGGCCTGCATGCACATGTGCACGCACAGAGATGCTCACGCAGGCGCACAATAACAATCATTATATATAATGTCAAAGCAACACAATCACTGGGAAAACGTGCCTGATTGGGAAGCCGACTTGACTGCACATTGTCTGGGGTTTTTTTTGTTTGTTTTTTTGGAGGGGGATGACTTGGGCCAAATGAAAGAAAATCTCTTGAAATAGAACCAGGGTCAGAAATGTTACCACGCCACCCCTTTGCCTGCACTACATCTGATGAGGATTCTTTTCTGTCTCGTCTTGTCAGCACTTTACTGTGGCAATTATTAACCATACATGCATTGTTGCTTTTTGTGAAAGCAAGCAAGAAACCTGTTGATCTTGGAACATTGAATATTATCCATCTATCCATTCAGCGATTTTCTCTAGCGCTTATTTTCATCAGGGTAAGCATATTCCAGCTCATTTGGGGCGAGAGGCAGAGTGAACCCTGGACTGGTCGTCAGTCAATCGCAGGGTGCATATATAGACAAACGGCCATTCACGTCCACGACAATTATGGTCTTCAATGAATTTAACATGCACAGTTTTGGAATGTAGGGGGAAGCCAGAGTGCCCTGAGAAAACCCACATAAGCAATGAGATATTTGAAGTCCAAACCTTAGAACTGAGAGACAGACATCCGAACCACTTAGCTATGGCTTGTAATAAGGTGTATTGTATGAGGTCAAAGGTTTGTAGTCTATACACGTCTTGCTTGTCAGAAAGTGATTTTTTTTTTTTTTTTGGAGAAATTTAAAGTTGAATTTTTCTAGTTGAATAACTACTAAGTTTTGAACTCAATGCATTATCGTGTTTATTGATCAGGATTTCAATATCGATCAAAATGATTCCGATTATTTATTAATTTATATCCAAATCGCCCAGCCCTACGGGGGAGAGAACAAAATCCCTTGAATTATCGCCATCACACTTCACCAAACAAGTTGTTGAAAATATTGTACCAGTTTTTCCTGCACGTCGGCCTGTGAGGTTGAAGTTCAAGACCAACTTTGAAATTCTTCAACTGGCCCCCATTTCCTCTCCAAATTTGCATGCTAGATGTTCTTGTAGGATTAAGGTGAGATTAAATGGTGTTTAAAAGTACGTGTGTGGTTTCTATAGCCTCCCATTGCTCCCTGCCTCCCCCCCTGCTCGAGTCTCCGTCGCAGTGTGAGTTCCACTAATCATTTCCCCTTCACACTTCCACTTTATACAGTGCACCCCTCCACTGACCCTTCAGCCCCCCACCTTGCCCATTTCTCGGTGTGCGCATGCCACTGTAAATAGCCTCCCCAAGTTCACATCTTCTTCTCTTTAAAAAATCGGAGCGTTCCTTTAGCTCCTTCGCTGACTCCCTCCCTCTGTCCCAGCCCAGCAGGCCCCATCCAAACGTTCAAGGACAAATCTGAATATCCCTTTTCACCGTTTAAGTGTTAAAAGCCTGGCGGTGGCGGGGTGTTATCTTAACGCGCCTTGCCGTGCCATCATCAGAGCGCGTGATGAAAATGGCTGTGATGATGCTAAAAGAAAAAAAAAGAGGAGGGGGAGAAAAAGTAATAATCAAATATGTTTTTCAAGGGCACAGTGACCATTTGCTGGGGGGAATTTATCCGAGTAGTTAAGCTTGCTCAGTCTGAGCCGAGTAGAGTTGGGAGAGTGGATGCATGTGCGTGCTTGCGGATTTGGCTTTGTGTATGCAAGAGTTGCATGGCATGTTTGTTTTGTTTTTTTTTTTTTTTTGCATGCATATGTTTTGTATCGTTTCTGCATCTTCTCAATATGTTTACATAGTTCCATGATACTTTTGTAGCCAGAGATAAACATTCTTTTAGTGTATCTGCCAAAATAAATAAATAAATAAATTTGAGTGAGTGTATCTGTATGTTTGTGTGTTCATATCTGTGTGTGTGTGTGTGTGTGTGTGTGTGTGTGTGTGTGTGTGTGTGTGTGTGTGTGTGTGTGTGTGTGTATGCTTGTTATTATAAATCATGGCCAAAATTCCCTCACCAATGATGGTTAGCAAGCGGTTCAACAGCAGTGGATTCCAAACTGCAGCGTCTGGTTGATTTTTTTTTTTTTTTAAATGATAAAGTGCTCTTTGAACACAGGGAGACGTTTCTCTCTCTGTTAATGTACTTATGATGATGAATTTTCTATTACATAGGGTTTAATGACTGGTGAGAATAAATCCAGAGGTTGTCCGCTGCGTACAGTTGAGGACAGTCAGCCCGTCTTTACTCTATATTGTAGTACTCACTTGAATCTGTATATTTTGTCATTTGTTGTATTTCAGAACATTTCTGATTGAATTAGAAAATATATTTTGAGACTTTCGTCGGACAACCGGCATCTGGTTGCGTTGCTCAATGTGCGGCAGGACTTACCGACGGAATTACCACGGAAAGCCTAATACACGATAGTGGGGGGAAAAAATATTACAGTAGTGGATGCATTAAGATGTTGGAAAATCCCTGCTGATTTCGACATAAAAAAAAAGGATTTCATTAAGACAAGAGGACAAATAGACTGTCGCTCAAATGGAAAAAAAAATTATGGTGCCTGTTTTGTGCACTAAACATGTTAAAAAGTTGACTGTCAACAGGAAATAAAAGCGTAGCTGTTTGACATGTCCTTTAAATTTAGTAGGAACTCAACATTTTTTGTCTGTATTTTTCTCCTCACTCCACCAAAGCCACGGTAATATATTCAGGTATTTAAAAGTGTTTGATTTGTTTAAAGTTGTAGAAGGGTTTTAGTCTCCTAGAGAGCCCGGATAACCCTAATCCACAACACACATTTTTATCAGTAGTTCATTGGCAGGGCTAAATATTGACTTATCATTAAGTGGAATGACTGAAACCCTAATAATAATTCACGTTGTCTAAGCACCTTGTGTTGATGCAGCGCTCCCTACGCTGTTAATGAATGTATGCAAATCCAACATAAATCTGAAGATTAGGGCCCAAGCGTTCCATGATGCTACAGAGAAAACAAGAGGTGTGTGTGTGTGTGCGATAAATCGTTGTCAACACGTACACACACACACACACACACACACACATTCACTCAAACACACAATGAGGACGAGGAAAAATAGTGCATGTTTTCAAACGTGAGCACAGATAATGCTTTCAAAAGACAGAGATTGCATTTCTGTTTAGTGTGTGATAATATAAAACAAAAGTTTAGAAGCACAATCGTAAACAGTGGATGCACAAATGCTAAAGGAACTTTGCGACGTTTTTTTTTTTTTAATGTACATAGAGGACCATGTTGATAACATTGGAGAATATAGTTGAAAGAGCATCACAGAAAAGTTTGGAGAGTAGCATTTTAAATACATTTTCAGGGCAGAGAAGATACAATACATGATTTGCCAAAAAAAAAAAAAAAAAAAAAATTGAAGTAAAAGCCGAGCCTTCAATGCTGCCTTCACAGACCCAAGCTTGGGATTTACCGTATTTTACCAATACACCTTTTTAACCGTACATCTATTCAATACAATGAATATGAAGTTCAATAGAAACTCATTTTTAGCGTTAAAATGGGAAGTCTCAAGAATTCCGTATGGTAATACTAACTCATATTTTTTTCAGTTTTGAAAAAGTGATGACACGTTTCCCTCGGACTGAATGTCCTTCAAAAGACAGTTAAAAGTTCCATTTAAAGTGACCTTATTGAAACCTGGTTGTTTTGTTGAACGACTTTTATGGTCCAGACAGTATCAACTGAAGGATGCCCAGTGAAATACAATGGGGGTTCTTTGCGACCATAAATTTTTGAGTTAGTCTTAGGGATAATGCGCCCCCAAGTTGATAACTCTCAATAGAGCCATAGCTATATGCAGACGGTGAACGGGTGCCAGCGCCGAGAAGAAAACTGGCGTAAAGGTGACGATGGCGAGAGGACAAGCGATGAGTGTAGAAAAGCTATCTGGAAAAGTGTTGAGCTGTTTATTTCCTCGTCATTGAAGCTGAAGTAAGGCGCTGAGGGAATTGGCCAGCGAGCCTCTGCTCTGCAACAGCTGCCGCCGCTAAGTGAGTTACCGGCCGTCACACTGCCTTTATGTCACACAATCACAAAGACGTCCACGCGTGCATATTGTGCTGTCACGCGGTGCCGAGGTTACAATGCACGGCAACGCGGCGACAGACCAGAGATGAGATTCTCTGCCTGATTGTGTCAGTTAATAGAGCAGCTCCACAGCATTTGATTTGCATGAGGAGTTAACACTGATGGAGGTGTTAGACAATAAGTTATTTATCACACCGCAACTAGCTGCAGTCCCATTAGAGGACAAGGCCGTGACACAAAGCAATGACTTGGTGTTTAATGTCTGCTGTCAAATAAAATGAGCTCCACAGCTGGAGGCGGACGGCACTCCGGATCAGCATGTCATCAACTGTTTGGATACACTTACTAAATACCTCATGAAAGTTGCATTATTTTAACCAGAAGCTGAATAATCGCCAAAGACCAGGGTCTAAAGGTTCTTATAGTTTTACCCGCACTGATTTAGAATGAGAGGCTTTTACTATTTGACTCTGGTTAAAATGCAATCTGTCCTTTTTGCTCAGGAAGAATATTGAAGTCGTTTTCCGCGTTGCTCATTTCAATTTCCAGTGCATCCTCACAGCAGGTGATTTGCTGACTCAGCTTTTATAGCAGGACAATATTATGGCCCTAATCCACTGGGAGGCCGCAGCATGACAATCCCTTCAGTTAAGCTGTGTTGATGTCTCACTAACCTGATTGCCTCAACCTGGGTAATTACCAGGGCCACAGGAGAGACGCTTTACCATCTTCGGCTCCCTCTGACTTTTGTTTCACCCTCACATCTCCGACCTCACCTTTTCCGCACGTACGCCAATGTCACATACCTGTACTTCTGCTGTGCTACTTTTGTCACTTCAGAACAGTCTTGAGACATTTTTATTGTGCACCACAGCTAGCAGCGAAACAATTTAGTTGTGTGTCAAGAAGCATACCTTCAGATGTGAGAAAATTGGCGGTACTCTACTTTGCTTCTAAAATTTATGCCAGATATTAGGATGTAAAGATAATCAAACATTCAGCTGTTTGACTCTCACTGAACAGAATACAAAAGTTGTTTTGTATCATAAAATAAGAACAATGTGTACTGCACTTTAAGATTCATTTTCAACTCAGGTTCATAAGACACTGTTTTTATTAATTTATATATGTATTTACTTTTTCTTAGTATTTTACTTGGTTTCTCTCAGCAACTTTGAATGTTGAAGAACACTAAATGAAACCCGGATTTTTTTTCTCATTATAACATGCAGAACATGTGACGTGATGGATATGCTTTAACCCTTTCAGGGACAGAGGTTACTACAGTAGAAAGCTTATTATGTTATCAGGTTACAGGGTGCATGTAAGGTTTAAGCAGCATGTTCCAATGCAATGAGGTGTGTACTACAGTATATTAAAAAATAAAATAAAAATTCCAAAACTCAAGGGAAAAAAGTACCTCTTGAAAAAAAAAAAAGTCAAAACAAACAACAACTCTGGCACTGTACAAAATTCAAAGGTTAACAAACAAAAATTTCACTGAAGCTTCCGTGGTCACTATCATAGATTTGCAGGTTAACAATCGCAGTCCTTGTCACGGCCAATAGTCCCCGTCGAAACATCACACTTATACTCACTCCCTCAAAAGTCCGAATAAAAAGACGAAAATGGAAATGAGCATCTACCTTTGACTTTTAGGTTGTATTTATTCAACATATTAAATAGGATGATTTGTACTCATACTCATTCATTCCCAGGCACTCTTTAAAAATATATATAGGGATGATCATATCACGCTTATTTGGTTTTGTGACCTTTAAATGTTCAGAAAATAATAAAATGGATCACCTGATACCAGATCACCTAATACCAGATCAACTGAAAATCACATGATCAGCCGCAGTTTCCAATCACGTGATTGGATCGGGACATCCCGACTTTTTTGTATTTTTGTTTTTTACACGTGGGAGGGGAAAGGAGGGTCTGAAAATGGCTGGCATTGAATGACTTTTAACTCGCTTCTTTTCTTCCTCAGGATTTTCCTGCTGTGCTCAAGAGTATATCAACTCATCAACATCTCTTTGCTGCATGGGCAGCGATGGAATCCCAACAATACATCCATCGGGCAATAATACAGTCAAACTGAAGTGCTGTGGGTCAAAGGTTGTACTTGAAGAACAAGAGTGCTGCAATGGAATTGGTTTTGATTCTCAACGGCACGTGTGTGCCAGCCGGCCTACACCAGGCCTTTTGATGGAGGTTTGTATCGGCCCGTTTTTTGATTCAAAAGTTTTATCCTGCTGATATTTTTTGATTCCACATGAGAGCATTGAGTGTAATCTTTTGATCAAAGTCATTTGGGAGGGAGTGTTTTTTTAACCATGTATTGTTTGTGACCTCTTAATTTTTTTGATCCCACAAACAATATAGCATAACCAACAATATCTCAATGCTGCTCCGAGCCCCGAGGAGAGACCTTTACATTGTTTCTGAGTAGGGCTTAGGCATCTCAATAAAATTTCTTAATCAGCTATAAGCTAAATTAATATTCAATTAATCAATTTGTTAACTTTGTGAAATATTCCAAATGACAATTGAGCGGAGCAACAGCCACATCCGGTTTGATGAGATGAACCCTTTGAGTTGGGGCCTCCTCTGTCTTCCATTCATCATTTCAGGTCAAGTGGTGTCAGCACACACACACACACACACACACACACACACACACACACACACACACACACACACACACACACACACACACACACACACACACACAGATAAATGCGCACCGTGGTGAGTGCACAAGACGTCAAAGGGTAGCAACCCATTAGCTGTAATGATGTCATTAAGGTCGTTGCATCACATATCTCACATCACACTTTTCCTGCTCAAAAGTATTGGGACATTTTGCTGTGACACCTTTTGGGCGTGAATATTGGTTAAAATATTTCCCTCCCAGGTTATAACAGCGTTACATTTTCTTATTTGCCCATTAGTTCTGAAGAAAGTTTGTTAGGTCCAACGTCATGTTGGACCTGGCCAGCCAATAATTCTAACTCGTTTCTTCATTGACCTTGCTTAGGACAATAGTCTCTAAGCTGCTCCCACAAAGTTTGAATTTTTGTAAAAATGTCCCGTATTGATGAGTATAAGAAATGTTTCTCACTATACTGAGCTGTGTCTTCCCCCTCTTCTTCAGAGTGGCTGTTTGCAGGGTGCCGTTTGTCCAGTGGCTGCATCCTCCACAGCCTACTGTGGCTCCTGTGACATTGACCCATCGAAGATCGCCTGCACGTGGGTCATGTCTGCACACCCTGACGCCCCCTCCGCTACATCCTCGCCTACGATCTACGCCACATCTGAGACACTCATCACAGGATCCCACACACATACAAACATCAGTTATCTGCACGCTGACTTTCTGGGTCATGTGGGGATCTTGTGTCCATCCCATGAGGAGGTCGTGTACAGCGGAGATGCCAGAAAATACACCTATACAGGTAACTTTTTTTTTTTGTCGTTGTCTAGAATAATTACAGTATATAACAGTAGCAGTTGTTATTGTTATGTTTGTGCTTTCTCAGCAGGGCACTTCTTTCGAACTTTCTGCCAGGGACTGCTGGTGTGCTCTGCTTCTCTTTTTATTCACGTTATCAAGCGATTTGTGTGCAATTGTATTTGTATAGAGTATTTACTTATTTTCCTGCTCCATGTGTTACAGTGGACCCTCAAGTTGAAATCAATCCAGTACGGAATGCCGGTTGAGCTCTGAATTCAATTGTAAATAATGGAAAATGCATAGCATAATAACATGAATGCTCATCTTGATCTTAATGGTTATATTTAATCACTGATAGTGTAGTGATTCACTCTGTTCCGACTCTGTGATAGTGTCAATGTGAGTGATTGCCTGTCTCTATATGATCCCTGCTATTGACTGGTAACCAGTTCAGGGTAGGATCCAAGTGAGCCCTCGTCAGGTTTTTGAGACCCGTTTTCCCGAAAAATCTGAATTGTATGCCCACCGCGCTTCTCTGTATTTCCATTGCTTTCTGTGTTTGTGTATGAGGTGGTTAAGATAAGATCCGAGGCGATGCTGTGACACCATCTGGGCAGAGGTACATAAAGCTGTCACCACCCGCCATCCGCCAGATGCTGCCCATGCACACATGCACGCACACACCGGTTATCACGCTTCCCTTCCAAACACATTGCGACGCTGACCGCAGTCACTTTTTAATCAAATACATGGACAGTTTTGAGGCGTGTGTCTATTTTCGGTAGCGCACCCTTTGTTTCATCGGCAAGTGCATTTTCACCACGTGTGTCTTTTTAGAGGCTGGGTTTTCATAGTAGTAAAGACATTAGTCCCAGACTGGTGGTTAAAACATGCTTTCATTTACAGCAACAGTCCCTTAGCTCTCCTAAAAAGGCATGCTACGTATTTGTGTGAGTGTGGGCCAGTCCATCGGGCATTATATATACTTCTGTACACATAGCCAAGCAGAAGGGCTGTAACAAGGCCCTAGTCACCGCCTCGCATTTACAGCTTGCCGGGCAGCGACCACTGCATTTATTTGTTATACGTTCGTGTAATGTCTGCTGCCATTGGCAATGCTCCCTTAGTGGTTTACACAAATTGAACTGCTGTTACTGTAAGCACATAATATTTAGGAGCGGCGCATTGACATGCTCCCTCTGTTATACTTCAGTGCGCAATAGCTTTTGAGTATTTTGACCCGTTTGAAAATATGGTATTGGTGTGGTTACGTGTCATGCTCCACTAACCCATACTGATACTTTGGTGACCTTATTTCGCTGCACGAGAGGGGCAAACTATTGGAAACTGCTCTCGGTGATCCCCAGTTCATCTGGACACCACTGCAAACTGCAAATGTTGGCTTGTAATGTCAGACATGTTCACAGTTCTTGTATTCTGTTGTTATGCATGTTTTGATGATTTTATGGTGACAAAGTGTATTTATATTCCTTGCCGAGTACAATCCAGGTCTTGCACATCGTAATTCAAAAGTCCTTGTTTCACTGAGATGCCTTGCTTCAAATAAACACCTATAGTGCTCTCTGCAAATGAGTTCGTATCCTCTGCCATGACCTGAAGAAATGTTGCATCGCTTTCCCCTCACCTTTATGTCACATTGCATTCATTGCAGATTCAGACTTGGAGCCCTTCACCACATACGAGTACAGAGTGAGGGGCTGGAACAACTTTGGCCGAGGCTCCAGCGATGTTATCACAGTGACCACCAGTGAAGACAAACCATGGGGAGTGCCCCCACCTCGATGGAGACGCCTGGACGAACGGAATGACGTTATCCAGTGGCATTGGCAAGCACCTGCTAGACCAAATGGTATGGATTGATCAGTCTATTCACCACTAAAGCGGTTAAATCGATGAAATATTTATCTTTTCTCTGCTATTGTTTTCCTTTGCGCTAGGAGTCATAACACACTATGTGATACTGCGTGATGGACAAGAGCGTTACCGCGGTGATGAGAAGAGCTTCACAGATGTGGGTGGAATCAGACCTTTCCAGGAATTTAGTTACCAGCTAAGGGCTTGCAACAGAGCTGGTTGCACTGATAGTACAAAGGTAAGGATTTATATTTTTAGAGTCCCCGTGAAGTGACGTAACATCTTCCGTTGGGCTTCCAAATATCGGTCCAAGAGAGAACCTTCACTGGAAAAAAATGATGCATTGAATTGACTCCGTTTTATTTCATCAAGTGGTTGCAACAGACTAAAAGCATCTGGATGCTAAGAAATTTGGAACTATAGTAGTGGTCTCCTTATAAAATATATCTGAAGTCAGATCATTTTATTTCACGCAACCACTTCACAAAATGAAATTGAGTAAATTCAACACCATATTTTTCAGTGCTCCTGAACAAGCCTGTTTTGCCTTTGGAATGCAACGAAATCAACTTTTTTGTTCCAGGCAGAGTATGAGTACAAGTAGCCCATTTAAGATTTGAGATTTGAGTACTCCCCGATAACAAGTACCGATACTTGATAATTCCATTTTGCAGTTGTGATGAAGATGACTTTGTATTTTTAACCAGATATTGTTCAAAAATGAACATGGCACAAATTTCACTCAAACATTACACGTTTCTATTCATTTATTTATTTAATTTTCATTTTTCTGTTGTTGGTTCCCATTCGATAAACAGAGCTTATGCTGCAGTGAGAATGTCCTCCTCCCAAACTTTCAACTGCTGGTTTGATGTTGCAGATGGCCACTAATGAGGCCTTGTTGGAGCTCTGCTTTCCAATTCTTGCTTATTTAATTCAATGCATTCTCCTCATTTTAACCTGTTTTTTACCGAACTATTTAAGGTTAATATATAACCTTAAATAATATAATAATATTATAATAATTTATTTATATTTATTTATTTATTATTATAAATAATAATAAAATAATAATAATATAAGGTTGTCTGTACACTATGTTTACAGCTTTGCTTTTTTTTATAATGCGATATTTTCACACTTTATGGATCTTTTGCTGTTTCCTTGTTAAAACGCAATGCCGTCCGTGCTCTCTCTCAGTTATGTGAGGTTGTGGATTTGCTGAGTCCACCTGATGTTTGTGATAGCATCCATAATAGCTTCACACAGTAACTCCCCTCTGCTATCTCCCAAGCTGTAGCTGAGCTGATATCAACACAACAATTAATTTCGCCGGCTTAGCACAGATGAAAGCTCCCGTTGAAAAGTGTCTGTCTTGCTTTTATAGCTGATTGAACGTGTATTGTTATTTGGCAAAAAGTTATGCAAAGAGGCCAAGGCGCCACCGGTAGGGCAGCGTGGAGGATGATGATGGCCGACTGGAACTTTTTGGAGGTTCAACCGTTTCATCACCGCTTACAGCATGAGGGATTGTTGCTTGCTCAACATAGTGTCACAGTTAGTATCACTCAACTTTAACTTTATTTATAAAGCACTTAAAAAACTGCAGCCACAACAAACTGCTGTGCATAATATCTAATAAAAATTATAAAACACAGTTAATGAAAAGGATTACCTCAAAATTATTTTTTGGAATACCAAGTGTAACCACTCAACCAAATCTATTTGGATTTTCTTTTCTCAATTCCCAACAAATTTTATCATGGGGAAATAATGGTGTCTTTTCCAAGATTCAAATCATGGATGTAATTAAAACAAAAAACAGTACCGGTATTCTTAATACACATAGCTTGATGTGCACAGTATATGCTTCTTATCACGTCAAGGCTTCTCCTTCCTTTGAAAGGGGCCTTACGAAAAAAAGTAAACCACTGCCGCAGAGTTCATTCATCGTTTGATGCTTGCTGATCTGATGTCTCTGAAATTTATAACCCGGCAATTTCAGTGATTCCAGTGCAAAATAATCGTGTATCCGCCGTCTATTCAACCCCAGTAAGCAAGCACAGTTAAACAACAAACTCCATCTCTGTAGTACAAACACACACACACACACACACACACACACACACACACACACACACACACACACACATACACACACAGAGCACACAGCCCAGCACACTCGGTCCCAGTAGAGAGTGGGAAGGAAGTGACTTGGATTAGTTTGTACACCAGCGAAAATTGGCCAAACATTCCCAATTATGAGACAAGGTGGGCTAACCTAATCCACCAGTGCAATTACCTGGCATCCACACACACCGCCGGGGTGCCTACCAGCACACGCAGACACCCGCTCAAGTGCACACCTGCCGCGACAACAGAAGGTGCTGATCTAATACGGTCGGTCATTCCGAGGGGTTGGAAGAGCGATTGGTCCTCCTTTTGTCTTGAAATGCTCGTGTCCCGTTGCCTCTGCTATTTGTCCGCTGTCATTCCTGTGATAGGAACGTCAGCCTCTCCCAGCTGTTGTCCTTACTTTTGCTTCTTCTCTACTCCCAAGCCTGCTCCTCCTTGCACTCTTTGGACTCCTTTGATGACAATCAACCCCCCTGCCCCCTTGTTTTGCCTGATGACATGTTCCCGAGTTGCTCAATATCCGCTGCTGTGACATCACAAGCAAGTTTTGGGGGATGAGAATCGTCTTGAATTGACGGTCTGATCTTATCTGGCTATTGTGTAATACACTCAGCAGCTCTTCCTCAAAATGACAGTATATTCAATGAAAAGCACCAACTTTATCACAATCTGAAGGGTGTACTATGGTTAACAACTGTGTTGTTACAAGAGTTGGTTTGCAATACATTCATATTCAATGAAAAGCACCAACTTTAACCTCTGCACTGTGAAGTCAACGTGCTAACCACTGGACTACCGGGCCGCCCTGTTTGCAATACATTTTTTTTTAATTAATGAATGAAATCTTGTTTTGATTCTCTTTGTTTTATGACCTTGTCTGAATTGGTTTTCCAAGTCAGTTTGTTTTTTCTGAACCATGTGGCTTGTGGAGCTTTTCAAAATGTTCACAGGGTGTAGTCTGTTAGGGCATGGGTCACCGGCGTGGTGCCCACGGGCAGCAGTTAACTCTCAAGGACCATACGAGTAGCGCGCAGGCCTGTTCCAAAAATTAGATGAGCAGTGATTGGACTGAGTAGCTCCCAGTATGAAAAAGGTTGGTGACCCCTTGCGTTAGGGGGACAGGACTGAGTCAGTTCCAAGGGAGCCAACTAAATTGTAACTTTCAACAACATTGTTTTGCTTTGTTGTTTCATCCTCACAAATACACTTTTAAGTGTCATTGAGATATAAATTAACACAAATATGTGAAATTATAACATATCTAGTGGATTTAAATATTTGTATTGCATGGGCAAGTTTTAGGAAGCAAAAAGGGGCGACAATTGCATATTTTTCCAGTCTTCAAGATTGATTATTCATATTTTAATTTGTATGTATTAAATGTGCAATCGAATTATTGTGAAGGACAGTTAGCTGAATGAAAAAAAGAAAAAAAAACGTTTTCTGGTGTTTTTATTGTGCATTTTTACATTTTCTCGCTTAGGGATGCGAATGGCTCCAATTTGTTAGAATGGCACAGAATACGAAAAAAAAACTAAATAAACGAAAATGGATGAAAATTTTGAATTTGTTATTTGTCTTTCTTTCCGTACACATAAATGTACATTTGCGTTTAGTGTGGCAATGCACGAGCGTCTCTCTAGCTGTAGTAGCCGTGTTCTAATTGCATAGCACGGTGCAGGACAGGTGGGGGAAGTGTCCGTGACAGTCTATTAGGGCAGGATATCCCCGTTGCCATTAGCAGCAGATTGCCCGGTGATTCTATGCTCTCACTTTTATCCGCCAGGCGACTACAGATACTGATAAACAGGAGCGTTCCCATGTAGGCCTAAAAATAATCATCTTTTTTTTTTTTTTTGTATGTGTCCAGCCTATTGTTATGACTGATGACAAAGTTTGAATTGCACAGTAATGTTTATTTACTTGTAAATTCCATTCATAGTTACTCTGTGATATGCATTTTTAATCGATACTTCTCTGAACTTTTTGTCATTTTTCCTTTTTCTGTATGAAAAGAAAAATTATATAAATCTCGTCGGCATAACAAGTAATACTTTTGAAACTGTTACAGATGGTGGCTGTAACGGTTCAAGGAGTCCCAGAGGGGGTCCAGTCTCCAGCGATAAGAGCTTTGAGCCCCTCCTCTCTTCACATGAGCTGGGTCCGACCTGCACGTCCCAATGGGAGAGTGCAGCAGTATCACCTGAACCAGACCGGTGTTGGCACCATTTTTACACACACCGAGGCACCCGGGAATTTTACACTAACTGGTAAAGGAACAATTTGTAATCTTCTTCTTGTTACCTTTTGTTCATTTTTTTTAAATTGTACTTTGACTTTGTCTCACTGCCTTTCTGTCGTTTTGTACTCTCACCAATTTTCCGTTTGCCACT
>NW_017804971.1:628636-636136 GCF_001891065.2 Hippocampus comes
TTTTTTTTTAATATACATATTAGTTGCTTACCACAGCCACATTTTCTACCTACTGTTGATCAATGATTTGCTTCAGGAAAAACAACCGAGAGGCTCTTTATTAATCGCATTTTTAGCTGTTTGCAATGATGACACTTCATAGACAAAATGAAGCTCGGCTGTTCAAAGGTACCCCATGTGAATCGATATTAAGCATTGCCATCATTAGCTTGCAATGAATGATTGCCTGCAATTATATAGATTATGGCATTAATCATGTGTTTAATTGGCCTTTTGTAGGCTCATTATTAATTCACAAGGGCAGGGAATAGAGTATGTTCTTTTATTTATTCATGCTTCCTGTCTTTTTTTTTTTTTTTTTTTTTTGTATCTCGTATCGCTGGCTGTAATGTGCGCTCTGATTGGTGCGTGCTCTAATTTGTGTCGATATGTAAGACTGGAACTTTTCTCTCATCAGTGTCAGTGATGCACTGTATGTGGTATTACAACTGTGAGCTACCCATGACTTCCACTTTGGGTTACTAAAAGAAACAACAATAAGATGGGACTGATGTTTCACAGGTGTGCTCTCCTTTCTCCTGTTCACGAACCTGTCACACCAGATACTGTAAACGGATTTCAATATGATTGTACTACACAAATATTTGTTGTGAAATAAACAACAAAACTCCCGGTAAATCATTTCAAATACATCAAGTCCCATGCAACCCCCCCAAAATACTTTTACATTTTAATAGAGAATAACAGACATTTTTTTTTCAAAAATTAATTGAAGGATATCAATCAAACACAAGCACATATTTGTGCATGTAAGTTACCGTAGTTGTACAGTGGTGGAAAAGTCGGAATAGTGATCTTGAAAGGTGTATGAACTTAAATGGTAAAGTCAATGCCCCAACATTTATAACAATTCTGTACTAACACAAATACCGGTTATTAATGTTTATTATTCCTATTATTATTATTATTTTAATCATTTACATATGCATGTCCGTTATCCTTTTCTACGTCCGTACATGTTTCATGCGTGTCTGTGTGAATCTGATCCCAGCGTTCCATTGGAGACACATCAGAGAACCCACAGACAGGAAGTCAAAGTCTTAATTATTTAGGAGACGTGTTATCAAAGCATCCCCCCCTGCCCCCCTTGCTCCCTCCTTTCCGCTTTCCCTCATTCTCTCATTCTCGACATCGTGATTTCGCTCATCATAGAGTAGATAAATCTCACCTTGCTGTTACTTACACAAAAGCTTTTACGTTATATTTGTGCCTTCGCTTCCCGCCATTGCTGCCTTCACCCTCGCGCCGTCTGTCTCCTTGCGCTGACACTTGGCCCCAACATCTTATCATATTCTCGGACGCAAACAAGAACTGACAAACTCTCAATAAAATTCCGGTTTGGATTTTTTTTTTTTTCTTTCTTGCATCGCCCTCCCCAAAACACACACACACACACACACACACCCATTTATTTACTGTAGATCAAGTTTGATAAAGAGAAAGTGAGCCACCAGTTTCTTTGCCATGCACCACATTGTCAAAGTTCACATTGTCACACGCGCACGCGCGCGCACACACACACACACACACGCACACACAAGCACACTTTGGAATGAAAGTCTCGTCTTGTCCCGCTGGCATCAAAATGCCCTCCACCTGCTTTTCACTTGCTGGTGATCACTGTTAAAATGATTGAAGCTTCCTCTCCCTTTCCATAATCAGGCATATAAGCACACGCATGTATGTATGAAAGTGCATGTACGCGCATCTTCATCTCTCTACCCATTCCACACACACACACACACACACACACACACACACACACACACACACACACACACACACACACACACACACACACTAGTGGTTCACCAGCAGACCAACACTGCCCTCTTTAGGATGAGTGATCAAGCTCCTCATTCTTCATGTTGAGTAGAAAGCACAAACATCAAGTTGACCAAGTTAAAAACAGAGCAGCTGGCATGATTGTTTGTTTTTTGATTGCAATAATAGTGTCTGCTTTGTCATTTTCTTACAGTAGGCCTACTTTGCGTATACGATTTGTATTTCAATTGTCGGCTTTGAAGCCCCTGTCCAGCATACTCCATTTTCCTGACTCAATGCGATGTTTCAATTTACTGACTTTTATTGAGGGATTCTGTGGCTGCTGCTTTCTTCAGCCTTGAAGCACATGACATCACAAGCACGCTTACTTACACACATGCTTAGTTGCGCAGTTAAATGGTGCGACGTGGACTTACAATTCCACCCCGGCTGGCAGGTTTTCGTTATTTAACCCAAATGCAACCAGTAGTGAGAACACACACGCACACACAAATGCCCATTGATCAGTGATTGTTAAGCACTAGGGCCCACAAGGCATGTTAAACAGGCAAAGCAGGAGAGAGAGCGACGTGAGGAAACTGTGGTGAAGCTCTCCGCTGTGCATTATCCATGTGATTTTGTGTGTGTGTGTGTGTGTGTGTGTGTGTGTGTGTGTGTGTGTGTGTGTGTGTGTGTGTGTGTGTGTGAGCGTGCGCGTTCATAGACGCGCTTAGTGTCGCATGTGTCCACACACACTAGCTAAGTGCGACTAGCAGCTGAGTCGCACAGTAGGATCTCCTTTTCTGTCCCCCCAGCCTCCAAACATTCCAAACATGCACTGTGGGGAGGACCAGCAGTAGATCAGTTACATTATTGACCAAATTATCTCAATGAAACTCTATTTCTGGAGCTTATTAGATATTTTAAAGTCTAGAGGCCTTTTTTAGCAAATGAAAAAGCAAAAAATAAGACATTGTGCGTTAAAAAGATCATTCTAAAGCATGTCCCCAAAGAATTGATTCACTTTTTCAGTATATATTTATTCAATCAATAATATTTGTTGCTTAACATGAACATATGTCTAATATATGTACTCTTTATATTTCTACAGCGCATGGCAGTGCCACAGTCTATCATTGGAGTCATCATTTGATCTGAAACTGCATTACGCCTTTTCGTTTGTCGTGAATTTGATTTGCAAGCAGTTGTGTGCAGGCCGAATGACCATAAAACATTCAGTCAAGTCGCATTACACCTTATAACATTTGCATTGAACGATTTGGATCAGCCACTATATACCAAGAGCAAGGAATAACGACTAAAAGTTTAGAAGTTTTCAAGTGTGTTATCTAAAAAAAAAGAAGGAAAAAAACGTACTGAAATTTTCCCACAAATAAATCTCATATACACTTAAAGATCAACTCAAGTGGCTGTGTGATTTCTTTAAGACTGCATAGCAAAGGGGGGCCCATAAATAAATCATGTCAGGACGCCGGAGCCTAAACGCATACCAAGGTATCATAATTATCATAGATCAAAAGCTGATGACATTACAGCGTCGGACCGCTTCCATCCCATGTCAGCGCCGCAGCTGCCCGTCTTTACGTTGTTTCATTATTGAGTTATGGCATGCATAATTTAACACAGACAGATATGGATCCATCCGTTGAGAGTGGCAGGAACGGAGGGAGGGGCAACTCAGTGCGAGAGAACAGATATGTTGGGAAAACGGTCTTTTGCCCTCATTGCACCTCATGTGGATTTTGACATTTTCTTTCCCCTCATCGCCGTTCAGTGGGAGAAAAATAGCTCATTAGCGTAACTGTTGATAGAATGCAAAAGAGTTGGATTGTATGTATGCAAAATTTGTATCATAAAGTGTGGAACATGAATCGCGCTGTTTATGTGCTGTAGGTTTGCAGCCCTTCACAGACTACACTTTTGTGCTGGTGGTCTGCACCGCCGTGGGATGTGGCACCAGTTCACCTTCCGCAGGACGCACCCTGCAAGCACCCCCCACTGGTACACAAATATTGCCTGTCACATATATTTGTGTTTTTTTTAAATAATCCAAACATTCAGTGCTAGGTACGTATTTATATACCGTATATATTTTTTCCCATGAGGTCGCATAAAGGAGCGTCTGAAAATGGCTGCCAGTGAGTGAGTGGAGCGGCCAACCCTTTTCTATCTAATCTTTTCGTGCCGCGTTCAGTGCCTTGTGACTCGTTTGTCCCCTCAAGCCCCTCCCCACATTTATTCCAGTGTCTTCCTAGCACTGACGGCGCCGCCAAATAAATCAATCACATCAACTTAAATTAATTAAAATGGTGTAATTTACAGTAACCTATTCTCCAAGACGCGTGGGTTGATCATCAGAAAACCGTTTTGATTGGAAACTGAAAAAATTGACTTACCACATGAAAATATCATAAATTGTCATTTTAAAAAAGTGCAGAAATCCTTCAGGAGTGGATGTGATTTATTCATTGTCTCTCTGAGCTCACGGAGAATAATGTCTTGTCTTTTTCTGTCATTGAAAGAGAATGAATTGTTGCCCGTGTTGTTCAATAAACCGCACTTTGTGCATAATTAAATGTCACAGTATAAAATATCTAATATAAACCAAGTGGGGCAATTCTTTTTTAAAAAATTATATCTGGCTTTGTTTTCTCAGGCTGCACAAACAAGATTTTTATTGTGAGACTAAAAGCATTTATTAGTGAATTTAAGGTATGGTCATGACAATTTTCAGCAGTGGTTGGCTCCTTTTTTTCTTACCACGCGCTTTATTTAAAATGCATTCAACACATGACACAATTATGATTAAGATTAGAAAACCCATGATGTGCAATTATGGGTTAAATCTTCAGAGCTTTTTATCACATCCTCTCTGTGTTTTTGTTTGTTTTGACAATGACACGTGCTGCATCCAAAACTCTCCAACGGCCCACATCCGATCAACAAAAACGAATCCATGACTTGTGTGCTTTCTTTCCAACTGCAGGTGTGTGGTCAAAGCCCAGACACGTGATCATCAACACATCTGTGGTGGAGCTTTTCTGGGATCCGCCCATCAGGCCCAATGGACTGGTCACCCAGTATAGATTGCGCAGAGGCGGTCACACTATTTTTACGGGGGACCACCGTGACCGGAATTATACCGACGCTGGGCTCCTGCCAAACCGCAGGTACATGAGCCCATCTGAACATAAACACGGCACTTGCAAAACCACACTGAATTTGTGGCTTCATTGTTAATGAAATTTCAAACTTGCATGCATGTTTATGTGCATTCTTAGTCGGGGTCACCCTGCTTTAAAGGCTCAGCTATCGGTCCATCCGTGTCTCCCTCTGAGGACTGCACTCTCTATATGTCTGTTTGTGCCATTTAATGTGCAAATATTTGGGGTGCCGGTGGTGCAAACACACACACACACACACACACACACACACACACACACACACACACACACACACACACACACACACACACACACACACACACACACACACACACACGTTCCCTAAGCAGTGAAATCACAAATCTGATCTTACGCTTGCAGACAGCAGCCTAGCGTAGATTTTTATGTATTTGTTTATTTTCATTTAACCTTTATTAATCTGTGCCTCTTTCCGGGAGGGATTTTTTAATTATAGCGCGTTTAAAGTGATACCCTCGCTCCATGCACCTGTTTTCTCCATCTTTTCCGTGTGTTTGTGGATGGATGGATGGATGGATGGATAGATGGATGGATGGACAGATGGATGAACAATGTTTCCTCATTTACCTCCTGATGATGCAGCTTCAGGAGCACCTGAGGGTTCAATATCTTGCTCAAAGACATCCTGACATGGTCACGGTTGCATGGGATCAAACTCCCGACCTCTGGGTTGGAGACGACCACTCTACCACTGAGCCCTGAGGACTAGTGTAGATGTCTAAGAGACAAAGAATCTTAGTCCTGCGCGTGTGTGACGTTTCATTTTCCCTAATTCCATATTGTCTGCCACAAGGCATCCGCGTCCTGAACCCCTCCACTTCTTCCCCCTTTCCCACTTCCCATCCTCTCGCTCTCACCTCATTCCCATTCTCCACCTCCTTCTTTTCCCAATTTAGCTGCGCAACGGAAAATTACACCGGGAGCAGCGGCCCCATTATCTAAGCAGACTTGTGTGTCCAGGCATGACTTTGTGCACGTGCACGTGTCTGCTCCAAGTGGCCATTGATTATTTATGACAATGTTGATTAGCTGTCACTTTGCTTCGGCACTCCAGGAAGTGTCTAAGATGACGAAAGAATTAACCTATTCCCTGTGGCAGGCCCCACAGGACACACACGTGCGCGCACACACACACACACACACACACACACACACACACACACACACACACACACACACACACACACACAAAAAGATACATACACTACAGCGGTGAAACAGATGCAAATAGTCCACTCAGATGCACATCATCTTCTTTTGATATGTCATGGCGGCATTTGCATTTAAGCAAATATCTTTCTGTTTTAATATGTTTCATTTTATGCTCATTTTTTCATCATTACTTCTCTTCTTTCTATCGTTCCTTGTCATTGTGAAGAGTGTATTTTTCATGTTTTTATGTCCATGCCAGTGTGAACATATGAGTTGCTTTAATACCTTTTTTTTTTTCCTGACTGGCTTCTCACCCTCCGCTGAGGTGCTAATGGCCTCCTGTTTAAAACGCTCAGCCCAGGAACAATAACCTAGCACCGCCACCTATTAATGCATGTGTGCCCGAGTTTATAGCAAATTAAAGGCTTTTAATGTTAAATGGTGGCCCACTTACACAGCTAATGTAGGCTTTAGCGCCAGCCAGCCGCACGCTCTTAATAGGGAAATCTATCTTATGATGTCATGGCCAAGAGGGGTGGCAAGTGTGCCGCCAGACGCGGCGAGACAAAAAGTACATGAGGATGATGAAGAGAGAGAAATGTACGTGATCATTTTCTTGAAATGTAAAGCTTTATTTACATTGCTCTTTTCAAGGGGTGCAGAATAGTAAGAGCGCCGTCAGAAAATAGTTGGGGTTGAAGCAAATAAACACAGAATAATACTAGCACGTTAGAGTGTGAAATTAAGATTGATCTGTGGTTATTGTGGAAGAATCATATTAAAAAAACAACAACAATTTAAGGAGTGTTGCACTCTATGAATTGAATGATGTACGTGAAGGTCCCAAATGGTGCCAGGGGTTTGATGACGTATGCTTAAAGGTTAATGAACAGGCTCTCCTAATTGACTATGACTTCGACAACCAGTGGAGTGAAGAAAGAACAGATGTAATGTAGCACCCAAGGCTAGTTCAGGTTAATAGTATCACATTTTGAAGCAACTTTCTTGAAGTATTTTAAAGTAGGATGGCTGATTTTGTGTACACATGGAGGGAGTTTAGTTATAGATAATTATTTTAAGCCTTACTTTTTTTATCACTGCAACTGGTGGTCCCCTCACATGCACATTTTATTGCCTTCATGTGAAAACATACCTTGAAGTGACTCTGTCTGTATCAACAATAAACCAACTGACTAACTCTGTTCTTGGTCAAGACCAGGTTTGTGCACTAGGTGTAATGTTTACGTAGCATAAAGTACTGTATGTACTGACATACACATTTCCAAGAAATATCCGCTTC